>NC_084634.1:38828503-38938503 GCF_033978795.1 Nerophis ophidion
ACTATGCAAAGCGAAACCCATTTATCAACAACATCCAGAAACGCTGCCGGCTTCTCTGGTCCCGAGATCACCTAAGATGGACTGATGCAAAGTGGAAAAGTGATCGGTGGTCTGACGAGTTTATGAGTTTGAACATCAAATATCTTGTCCTTGTAGTGCATTCAATTAAATATGGGTTGAAAAGGATTTGCAAATCATTTTATTCTGTTCATATTTACATGTAACACAATTTCCCAACTGAAATGGAAACGGGTTTTGTAATATCGGAAATTATTGGTATCAACCTTCCGATTTTCCCGGGAGACTCCCGGATTTCAGTGCCCCTCCCAAAAATCTCCCGGGGCAACCATTCTCCCGATTTCCACCCGGACAACATTATTGGGGGCGTGCCTTAAAGGCACTGCCTTTAGCATCCTCAATTGCGGCCCGCGACACGTTATTTTGCGGCCCCCACCTGAATATGAAAGTTTAATGTTAGTCCGGCCCGCGAGTTTTATTTGAATGGCGCTTGACCGCGTTGTGTTATTTGGCTCCAAAATGGCTCTTTCAACGTTCTGGGTTGCCTACCCTGCGTTAGTGGAAAAGCGGCAAGTGAGTGAAAGCGACAGAGACGTTGCCATGGAGACGAGGGTTTTATTACGTGCCCGGCTGCAGTCACACCGCGACACCTGTCTGTCAGTAATAACGGTCCCCGATAACCTGGACCAATTCAAACCGTTATTAGTTTTTTTATTGTTTAATTTGCATTGCCTCACACGAACACTGCGTATATTTCTATATGACGCCGGGAGCTCTCACTTTTTTGCAATCACTATACCGCCAACCGCCGTGTTGCTGTAGGGAGGAAAAGCGGAATGACACACATTGCGGAAATAACATTATTCTCCGCGCGTGGGCTTCATACAAATATATTCCACAACCCCAAACAAGTCTTTTTCTAAGCCTGCAGTGAAGAGAATGGTTAGTGATGAGCAAAGACAATTCCTGGAAAAGTGGGAGATGCAATATTTCTTTGTTGAGCACAGCCCGACGTGTCTTATTTGCACGGAGAAAGTTGCGGTGCACTAGGGATACAATTTGAAACGTCATTATACAACTTGACATGCTGAGGAGCACTGCGATGAGGTGGCGATTGTAGCTAAGATAGGCGCCAGCGCCCCCCGCGACCCCAAAAGGGAATAAGCGGTAGAAAATGGATGCTGAGGAGCATGCAAAAAAATGTTTCGAAAATGTTTTCTTGCGGCCCAGCCTCAACCAGACTCTGCATCCAGTGGCCCACGGGTCAAGTGAGTTTCAGACCCCTCTTTTAAACTATTGTATTGGCGCTCTGCACAAAAAGTGCACTTTAATTGAGTGTTGTTTTGATATGTCATCTTAGTGACATCATGCACAAAAGTGCACTAATAGCTTGTTTGCTGCCCATCTCCTCACCAGCACCAAAAAAGGCGAGCACATCACCACAGTCCTGGCCTCACTCCACTGGCTCCCTGTCCGTCACCGCATTGATTTTAAATGACTTTTAATTGTTTTTAAATCCCTGAATGGTCTGGCCCCACAATAGCTGACCGAGCTTCTGCATCATCATACCTCCTCTAGAGCCCTAAGGTCAGCTGACCAACTGCTGTTGGCGGTCCCCAGATCCAGGCTAAAGACCAGAGGGGACAGATCCTTATCCGTTGCCGCCCCTAAGCTCTGGAACCGCCTTCCCCTCCACATTAGGTCAGCCCAGAGCCTGGGGATTTTCAAGACCTACCTCTTCTCGCTGGCCTTTGACCTGAGCTAAGTCTGCCCACTGGGCCACCATTTTCTAGTCCTACCCCCCCCTACATATTTGTCACACTTTTATTATTATGATTTTTATTTGGCAATTTTTTTTTTTTTTTACTTTTCATTCGACCCCTTTTACCGTATTGCTTTGTGCACTATTTTGTTCAGCTCATTCATTGTTTATTAGGGCTGCAAATCTTTGGGTGTCCCACGATTCGATTCAATATCGATTCTTGGGGTCACGATTCGATTACAAATCGATTTTTTTTTCCAATTCAACACGATTCTTGATTCAAAAACAATTTTTTTCCCCGATTTAAAAGGATTCTGTATTCATTCAATACATAGGATTTCAGCAGGCTCTACCCCAGTCTGCTGACATGCAAGCAGAGTAGTAGATATTTGTAAAAAGCTTTTATAATTGTAAAAGACAATGTTTTATCAACTGATTGCAATAATGTAAATTTCTTTTAACTATTTAAGGAAACAAAAATATGACTTATTTTATCTATGTGAAAATATTGGACACAGTGTGTTGTCAAGCTTATGAGATGCCATGCAAGTGTAAGCCACTGTGACAATATTGTTCTTCCATCCATCTTCTTCCGCTTATCCGAGGTCGGGTCGCGGGGGCAGCAGCCTAAGCAGGGAAGCCCAGACTTCCCTCTCCCCAGCCACTTCGTCTAGCTCTTCCCGGGAGATCCCGAGGCGTTCCCAGGCCAGCCAGGAGACATAGTCTTCCCAATGTGTCCTGGGTCTTCCCCGTGGCCTCCTACCGGTTGTACGTGCCCTAAACACCTCCCTCGGGAGGCGTTCGGGTGGCATCCTGACCAGATGCCCGAACCACCTCATCTGGCTCCTCTCGATGTGGAGGAGCAGCGGCTTTACTTTGAGTTCCTCCCGGATGGCAGAGCTTCTCACCCTAAGGGACAGACCTGGAATCTCATTTGGGCCGCTTGTACCCGTGATCTTGTCCTTTCGGTCATGACCCAAAGCTCATGATCATAGGTGAGGATGGGGACGTAGATCGAGCGGTAAATTGAGAGCTTTGCCTTCCGGCTCAGCTCCTTCTTCACCACAACCTAGGAGTCTTGTTCACGAGTGGGGGAAGAGTGGACTATTGTTCTTTTTTTTTTTTTTTTTTATAAATGTCTAATGCTGCGATGAGTTGGCGACTTGTCCAGGGTGTACGCCGCCTTCCGCCCGATTGTAGCTGAGATAGGCACCAGCGCCCCCCGCAACCCCAAAGGGAATAAGCGGTAGAAAATGAATGGATGGAAATGTCTAATGATAATGTAAATGGGGGATTTTTAATCACTGCTATGCTGAAACTATAACTAATATTGATACTGTTGTTGATAATATTCATTTTTGTTTCACTACTTTTGGTTTGTTCCGTGTCATGTTTGTGTCTTCTCTCAATTGCTCTGTTTATTGCAGTTCGAGTGTTGCTCGGTCAGGTTTGGTTTTGGAATTGGATTGCATTGTGAAGTGAAGTGAAGTATATTTATATTGCGCTTTTCTCTAGTGACTCAAAGCGCTTTACATAGTGAAACCCAATATCTAAGTTACATTTAAACCAGTGTGGGTGGCACTGGGAGCAGGTGGGTAAAGTGTCTTGCCCAAGGACACAACGGCAGTGACTAGGATGGCGGAAGCGGGAATCGAACCTGAAACCCTCAAATTGCTGGCACGGCCACTTTACCGTCCGAGCTATGCCGCCCCATAGCTCGGTTGGTGACGGTGAGAGTCCAGTCAAAAGTGGATCCAATATAATTCTGGTTCTGATTCTGAGTTTGATCCTGGATGGGATTATTTCCATTACTAAACCGGCTTCCGAACAACGGGCCCTTGGTCATGTGACTGCATTCCATGGTAAAGGTCTACTCTGCTTGTTTGGGCTTCTAAATAACGAGGGGCGGTGTTAAAGCGCTTTACATAGTGACACCCAATATCTAAGTTACATTTAAAGCAGTGTGGGTGGCACCGGGAGCAGGTAGGTAAAGTGTCTTGCCCAAGGACACAACGGCAGTGACTAGGATGGCACACGCGGGAATCGAACCTGCAACCTTCAAGTTGCTGGCACGGCCATTTTACCAACCGAGCTATGCCTGTTATGGTATTGCTGTGTATTGTTTTGTTGGATTGATAAAATTACTACTAATAATAATAAAATAAAATAAAATAAAAATAAAAAAAAAGATTTCTGGGAAAATGAGAATCGATTCTGAATCGCACAACGTGGGAATCGCGATTCAAATTCGAATCGATTTTTTTCCCCACGCCCCCATTATTCATGTTCTATGTTTGTTTTTTTTAACCTGTAAAGCACTTTGGTTCAATTTAAAAGTTGTTGTGAACGTGCTACATAAATAAAATTGACTTGACCTGTTGTAAAATGTTTCTAACAATCTTGCACTTTCTGTTTTGAAATAACATGAATGTTTGTGCCACTGCTTAAAAACTGTTTAATAATTACACTTTTGGTCAATTGACTTAGTTGTGGTTTCCCTCTCTGCATGAAAGTTTAAAAGTAGCATATATTAATGCAGTATGAAGAAGAATGTTTGAATGTAGACACATAGAATCATCATACTGCTGTGATTATATGCATCAAGTGTTCATTCAAGGCAAAATATCCACATATATATGGTGTATCGTGACATGGCCTAAAGCAGGGGCGCTCACACTTTTTCTGCAGGCGAGCTACTTTTCAATTGACCAAGTCGAGGAGATCTACCTCATTCCTATTTATAATTTATATTTATTTATTTATGAAAGAGACATTTTTGTTAACAAGTTAATGGTGTTTAATGATAATACAAGCATGTTTAACACACAGATTCCTTTCTTTCATGAAGACAAGAATATAAGTTGGTGTATTTGATTCTGATGACTTGCATTGATTGGAATTAGACAGTGGTGCTGATAACGTCCGCATTTTCAAATGGAGGGGAAAAAAAAGTCCTCCTTTCTGTCCAATACCACATGAAAGTGGTTGGATTTGGCATCTCATTTGTCCAACTTGCATACTCCTTTTTAAACACTTTGTTATGAGAGTAGCATATGTGTGTGGCCCTTTAATGTCTGGCAGCAGGTGAGTGACGTCAGTGACTGTGTGGGTGGGCAAGCAAGTGAGAAATACATTGGCATCAAACTCCGTAGCTTGCTAGCTTGTGCACGCTAGCTTTCTGAGACTCTTATTTTGTTAGCACAGGCAGGATGAAACAGGTCTTTTATGGTGAAGACAGGAACTGTGCAGTCGGTCTTTAGAGTTTTGACAGTAGGTACGGAGTCTCTAGAAATAAAATGTGTTTCTCTGCGTCCGCCCTGTTAGTGATTTTTTTCTTAAATATGAGCTTGCAGCAGCCAGCGTCATCTCACAAGATCCTCGGGTGCCGAGAATGTCAAACAACTGACGAAAGTGAAGTCTTGGTATGATTGATGATTGCTCATTTTTATGTCTATTTTTTAATGCCTGGCTTGAGATCGACTGACACACCCTCCGAGATCGACGTAATGGGCACCCCTGGCCTAAAAGATATTGAGATATTAATAAAAGGCCGTATCGCCCAGCTCTAACATTCCCACACATAATCTTAAGTACATACGGATTCCAGTGCTCTTTGGAGATCCGGTACAGGCTTCCAAACATGACGGGGAGGATCTTGTCGATGTTCTCCTCGATGAGGCTGAGGATATACTCGTTATTCCAGAAGTACAGTGCTCGCTCCGCTACCTGTGAGGACACAAGCGACTGTGGTTGCAAATAAGAGTCCAGGGGGAAAAAAAACATTCTTCGCTACCTGAAAGTGGGGATTGGCCACACATTTGGAGATCTGCTTGAACAAAGGCTCCTGGATTTTCTTAAACTGTGTAGGCTCAATGACATCCAGAATCTCCTCAATCTCACCCAGGAACATCACCTGTTTACACACAAAGAAGAAAAGATTAGGACGTGAGCGGTGTGATGTGTGAAAATGTGCTTCTATATAAGATGTGAGACCTCTTTCTGGCTGCACGTCTTGGGCCAAAACTTCAGCAGGCCTCGGATCACCTAAACATAAAAATAGAAAAGTCACCAGGGATTCCTCTAAGATCATGAATAATGTCTCTCAAAAAAGGACGACGTGGGTGGTTTGTAGCACCCAGGACACATTTCTCTGCAGCGTAAGATAATTTTAGGGCATTCGGCTGAGTGTGTGGAGTGGGTGGGAAGATTTTTATAAAAATGTTTTTTTTTAAGTACCGGTTCAGTGAGCGTGGGATCCTTTTCCAAGAACTGGACAACACAGTAGGCCAGCTGAGAGAGACAAAATACACATCATAAAAAGTATCATACGTATATATCAACAATACACCATGTGACTTGTGATACTCTTTAATGGGGACCCATATTGATTTTCCTCTTCTCTGACCTATATTTGTTGTTACAATGTTGAATACTTGTGTAAAACAGTCAGGTTCATGTCTTTAAACCCGGGGTATTCAACTACACTGTTCTGGGGGCCACGATTCCATACAGTTAAAGACCCTTTACTATTATTTGTATTTTAACATTCCTGAGAACTGACATCCCTTGCAGTGGTAATTTGTTTTTAGTCTATTACAGTGGTTCTGAAATGGGGGTACGCGTACCCCTGGGGGTACTTGAAGGTATGCCAAAGAGTACGTGAGATTTTTAAAAAAATATTCTAAATATAGCAACAATTAAAAAATCCTTTATAAATATATTTGTTGAATAATACTTCAACAAAATATGAATGTAAGTTCATAAACTGTGAAAAGAAATGCAAACATTGCAATATTCAGTGTTGACAGTTGGATTTTTTGTGGACATGTTCCATAAATATTGATGTTAAAGATTTATTTTTTGTAAAGAAATGTTTAGGATTATGTTCATGAATCCAGATGGATCTCTATTACAATCCCCAAAGAGGACACTTTAGGTTGATGATTGCTTCTATGTGTAGAAATCTTTATTTAGAATTGAATCACTTCGTCCTGGCCGTGGAACTGTGGACCAGCTCTATACTCTCCGCAGAGTTCTTGAGGGTGCATGCGAGTTTTCCCCAACCAGTCTACATGTGCTTCGTGGACTTGGAGAAGGCATTCAACCGTGTCCCTCGGGAAGTCCTGTGGGGAGTGCTCAGAGAGTATGGGGTATCGGACTGTCTTATTGTGGCGGTCCGCTCCCTGTATGATCAGTGTCAGAGCTTGGTCCACATTGCCGGCAGTAAGTCGAACACATTTCCAGTGAGGGTTGGACTCCGCCAAGGCTGCCCTTTGTCACCGATTCTGTTCATAACTTTTATGGACAGAATTTCTAGGCGCAGTCAAGGCGTTGAGGGGTTCCGGTTTGGTGACCGCAGGATTAGGTCTCTGCTTTTTGCAGATGATGTGGTCCTGATGGTTTCATCTGACCGGGATCTTCAGCTCTCACTGGATCGGTTTGCAGCCGAGTGTGAAGCGACCGGAATGAGAATCAGCACCTCCAAGTCAGAGTCCATGGTTCTCGCCCGGAAAAGGGTGGAATGCCATCTCCGGGTTGGGGAGGAGACCCTGCACCAAGTGGAGGAGTTCAAGTACCTAGGAGTCTTGTTCACGAGTGGGGGAAGAGTGGATGGTGAGATCGACAGGCGGATCGGTGCGGCGTCTTCAGTAATGCGGACGTTATATCGATCCGTTGTGGTGAAGAAGGAGCTGAACCGGAATGCAAAGCTCTCAATTTACCGGTCGATCTACGTTCCCATCCTCACCTATGGTCATGACCGAAAGGATAAGATCACGGATACAAGCGGCCCAAATGAGTTTGGGTCTCTCCCTTAGAGATAGGGTGAGAAGCTCTGTCATCCGGGAGGAACTCAAAGTAAAGCCGCTGCTCCTCCACATCGAGAGGAGCCAGATGAGGTGGTTCGGGCATCTGGTCAGGATGCCACCCGAACGCCTCCCTAGGGAGGTGTTTAGGGCACGTCCAACCGGTAGGAGGCCACGGGGAAGACCCAGGACACGTTGGGAAGACTATGTCTCCCGGCTGGCCTGGGAACGCCTCGGGATCCCCCGGGAAGAGCTAGACGAAGTGGCTGGGGAGAGGGAAGTCTGGGTTTCCCTGCTTAGGCTGCTGCCCCCGCGACCCGACCTCGGATAAGCGGAAGAAGATGGATGAATGGATGAATCACTTGTTTATTTTTCAACAAGTTTTTAGTTATTTTTATATCTTTTTTTCCAAATAGTTCAAGAAAGACCACTACAAATGAGCAATATTTTGCACTGTTATACAATTTAATAAATCAGAAAGTGATGACATAGTGCTGTATTTTACTTCTTTATCTCTTTTTTTCAACCAAAAATGCTTTGCTCTGATTAGGGGGTACTTGAATTATAAAAATGTTCACAGGGGGTACATCACTGAAAAAAGGTTGAGAACCACTGTTCTATGAGTCTTCAGTTGTAAATTGTTAGTGGGGGGGAGGGGAACAGCTGCAAGTGTCCACTGCAAAAGAAGCTGTGTCTTATCACTTTTATGCAGACTGCCATATTTATATGTCGATTTCAAAAGGCCAGAATTTTTTAACAATGAATAAGGGAAAAACTGAAATTTCAGTTTTTGGTCCAGCGATCACTGACTTGGGACCAGTGCAAAATGATGTGCGTCCCAAAGTCACCAGCCTTGGTGTTAGTATAGAGAGCGATTTTAAACTTGACAAACAAGTCAATGGCGTTTTAAAATCGTGTTTTTATCATTTTTGTCTTTTGGCAAAGGTAAAAGCGTTTTTATCTTTTAACCTTTTTGAACAAGTCATGCATGCTTTTTTATTCCAAGTGGCCTGGACTACTGCAATGCACTTTATGCTGGCATTAGCCAAAAAGCTCTCTCCCGGTTGCAGTTAGTCCAGAAGGTGGCAGCAGGACTTTTAACAGGGGCCAGGAAACACGGGCATATAATCCCAATTCTTCATAGTTTGTTTATTTTAGAATTGATTTTAAAACCTCGCTGTTTGTTTTTAAAGCTTCACATGAACTGGCATCTCAGTATATCTCGGACATCATCCAAATTTACACTCCTTGCGTGCTCTGAGGTCCGAGAGCCAGCTCCAGCTCTTGGTGCCCAAGACCAGACTTAAAACCAGTGGAGACCTTAAGCCTTAAACTCTGGAACACTCTGCCCCTCCAGGTTAGAACTGCTCCCACAGTGGTGTGTTTTAAGTCTCGTCTTAAGAACCACTTTTATTCTTTGGCTTTTAACACTACGTGAGTTGTGTGGTCCTCTGTGTTTTTAAAATTTTGATTCATATTTATTTTTTTTAATTGGTTTTACCCTTTAAAATCATTTTTAATCAAATGTATTTTTATATTGTTTTTTTATCCATCCATTCAGTTTCTACTGCTTGTCCCGTTCGGGGTCGCGGGTTGTGCTGGAGCCTACCTCAGCTGCATTCGGGCGGAAGGCGGCGTACACCCTGGACAAGTGGCCACCTCATCACAGGGCCAACACGGATAGAAAACATTCACACACCAGGGACCATTTAGTGTTGCCAATTAACTTATCCCCAGGTGCATGTCTTTGGAGGTGGGAGGGGCCTATCCCCAGGTGCATGTCTTTGGAGGTGGGAGGGGCCTATTCCCATGTGCATGTCTTTGGAGGTGGGAGGGGCCTATCCCCAAGTGCATGTCTTTGGAGGTGGGAGGGGCCTATCCCCAGGTGCATGTCTTTGGAGGTGGGAGGGGCCTATCCCCAGGTGCATGTCTTTGGAGGTGGGAGGGGCCTATCCCCAGGTGCATGTCCTTGGAGGTGGGAGGGGCCTATCCCCAGGTGCATGTCTTTGGAGGTGGGAGGGACCTATCCCCAGGTGCATGTCTTTGGAGGTGGGAGGGGCCTATCCCCAGGTGCATGTCTTTGGAGGTGGGAGGGGCCTATCCCCAGGTGCATGTCTTTGGAGGTGGGAGGGACCTACCCCCAGGTGCATGTCTTTGGAGGTGGGAGGGGCCTATCCCCAGGTGCATGTCTTTGGAGGTGGGAGGGGCCTATCCCCAGGTGCATGTCTTTGGAGGTGGGAGGGGCCTATCCCCAAGTGCATGTCTTTGGAGGCGGGACAAAGCTGGAGTACCCGGAGGGAACCCACACAGTCACGGGGAGAACATGCAAACTCCACACAGAAAGATCCCGAGCCCGAGATTGAACCCGGGACTACTCAGTACCTTCGTATTGTGAGGCACGTGCACTAACCCCTGTTCCACCGTGTTTTATATTTATCTTCACCTACTCAGTGGCCTGGTGGTTAGAGTGTCCTCCCTGAGATGGGTAGGTTGTGAGTTCAAACCCCGGCCTAGTCATACCAAAGACTACACAAAGTGGGAGTCATTACCTCCCTGCTTGGCACTCAGCATCAAAAATTGGAATTGGGGGTTAAATCACCAAAAATTAATCCCGGACGCGGCCACCGCTGCTGCTCACTGCTCCCCTCACCTCCCAGGGGGTGATCAAGGGTGATGGGTCAAATGCAGAGAATAATTTCGCCACACCTCGTGTGTGTGTGACAATCATTGCTAATTTAACTTTATCCATTTTTCTGTTTTTTATTCAGTCATTGGTGGAACTAAAGATATGATTTTAATATTGTTTTTAATATTGTTGTGCAGCACTTTGGAAACATTTTTGTTGTTTAAATGTGCTGTACAAATAAAAGTGGATTGGATTGGATTGAAGCTAACTCTTATGAGGATAACATGTCGATGCAAGGATCTGCCAGTTCCTAAACCAGGGGGGTCCAAAATATGGCCAACCCTTGTGTTTTCTTGGCCCACAGCATACCGTCGACACAAAATAAAACAAAAAAAAAATTGTAAAAATGTAAAAAAATTATTGTAAAAAGTATAAAAGCTGATATTTTGATATTATGCTTTCTAACCTCCGATCCAAACGTGACAATGTTTTTGTCATGTCTGTTGATCATGTTTTTGTTTGGCCATGTGCTGTTTGTTCCTGCTTTTTCACTCTTGTTTTGTCACCATAACAACCATTAGTTTCACCTGTGTCACATTTGGAGTCCACACCTGTTTTCACTAATCATGTCACTTATTTAAACCAAAAGTTGCCAGGAAGTCAGCCTGGAGACTTTACCTCTGATGCTGTCCATAGTTATGCTTCTTGCCATGCCACGAAAGTTTTTGTTTTTTCATGTCACAGTTATCCAGTTTTGTTTCATCTTCATAGTTTCTGCCTTTGTGCAAGTTTTTGTTTTATTAGCCAAGTGTTTGTACTCCCGCCTTGCGCGCGCCTTTTGTTCCTTTTTTTTATATTAATAAATATGTCCTTACATTCACGCCTTGCCCGCTCCAACTTTCCTTTGCATTACGGGAAAACAAACCCTCAAGTCCACGTTATGACAGTTTTGTCTTCAAATGTATATAATGTTTGTTTTTATTATCAATTTTAATAACGAAGTTAATTGCATGCAGTATGCAGGCTCAGTGGAAAAGGTTTGGACACCTCTGTCCAAACTCATATTACCGCTGTTTTATTTCGATATTTAAAACACTTCCCTGTCGTCACGGTGGCTCTTTGGTCAAAATGTTGCATAAATTGGATTTCACAGACCATCTTCAATCCGGTTTATGGCGGTTTGTGCCTGGTCTTGTTGTAGTTTTAAGTTCTGCCGTACAGAGACTGACAGATATACAAGATTTCTGCAGGTATCAGCAAGTCTTAATTTATTGCTTTTTAATGCGACTTCAATAAATACATGCCTATGTCCAACTGCAGATACTATAATTGTCTGTATCGACACAATTGGAAGCATTTGACAATGATGATCTTAAATAATTGAAAAGTTTACATTAGGGGTCACCAACCTTTTTGAAACCAAGAACTACTTCTTGGGTACTGATTAATGCCAAGGGCTACCAGTTTGATACACACTTAAATAAATTGCCAGAAATAGCCAATTTGCTCAATTTACCTTTAACTCTATGATATTATTAATAATTAATTATATTTATCTTTGTGGAAACACTGATCATCTTAATGATTTCTCACAATAAATATATATTTTTGATGACATGTTTTAAATAGGTTAAAATCCAATCTGCACTTTGTTAGAATATATAACAAATTGGACCAAGCTGTATTTCTAACAAAGACAAATTATTATTTCTTCTAGATTTTCCAGAACAAAATTGTTAAAATAAATTCAAAAGACTTTGAAATAAGATTTAAATTTGATTCTGCAGATTTTCAAGATTTGCCAGAATAATTTTTTTGCATTTTAATCATAATAAGTTTGAAGAAATATTTCACAAATATTAGGGATGCACCGATTAATCGGTAACCGAATATATTCGGCCGAATATGGCACATTCGGCCTTCGGTGGAATGAGTTAAAAACAAGGCCTAATAGTGGCGTGTGACGCAATTTTTTGACGCGGTGACGCAATCAACCAACGTGCAGTGACGCGGTGACGTTGGGATATGTTGTGTACCTGTATAAGTGTATGAGGTTACAAGCACACACTTATTGAGATGTAGTGGGGCCTCTGTTTACATTATTAGCCTGTTGTGTAGGCTACCTGTATAAGTGTATGAGGTTACAAGCACACACTTATTGAGATTTAGTGGGGCCTCTGTTTACATTATTAGCCTGTTGTGTAGGCTACCTGTATAAGTGTATGAGGTTACAAGCACACACTTAATTGAGATTTACTTGAGCCTTCTGTTTACATTATTAGCCTGTTGTGTAGGCTACCTGTATAAGTGTATGAGGTTACAAGCACACACTTATTGAGATTTACTTGAGCCTTCTGTTTACATTATTAGCCTGTTGTGTAGGCTACATGTATAAGTGTATGAGGTTACAAGCACACACTTATTGAGATGTAGTGGGGCCTCTGTTTACATTATTAGCCTGTTGTGTAGGCTACCTGTATAAGTGTATGAGGTTACATGCACACACTTATTGAGATTTACTTGAGCCTTCTGTTTACATTATTAGCCTGTTGTGTAGGCTACCTGTATAAGTGTATGAGGTTACAAGCACACACTTATTGAGATGTAGTGGGGCCTCTGTTTACATTATTAGCCTGTTGTGAAGGCTACCTGTATAAGTGTATGAGGTTACAAGCACACACTTATTGAGATTTACTTGAGCCTTCTGTTTACATTATTAGCCTGTTGTGTAGGCTACCTGTATAAGTGTATGAGGTTACAAGCACACACTTATTGAGATGTAGTGGGGCCTCTGTTTACATTATTAGCCTGTTGTGTAGGCTACCTGTATAAGTGTATGAGGTTACAAGCACACACTTATTGAGATTTACTTGAGCCTTCTGTTTACATTATTAGCCTGTTGTGTAGGCTACCTGTATAAGTGTATGAGGTTACAAGCACACACTTATTGAGATGTAGTGGGGCCTCTGTTTACATTATTAGCCTGTTGTGTAGGCTACCTGTATAAGTGTATGAGGTTACATGCACACACTTATTGAGATTTACTTGAGCCTTCTGTTTACATTATTAGCCTGTTGTGTAGGCTACCTGTATAAGTGTATGAGGTTACAAGCACACACTTATTGAGATGTAGTGGGGCCTCTGTTTACATTATTAGCCTGTTGTGAAGGCTACCTGTATAAGTGTATGAGGTTACAAGCACACACTTATTGAGATTTACTTGAGCCTTCTGTTTACATTATTAGCCTGTTGTGTAGGCTACCTGTATAAGTGTATGAGGTTACAAGCACACACTTATTGAGATTTACTTGAGCCTTCTGTTTACATTATTAGCCTGTTGTGTAGGCTACATGTATAAGTGTATGAGGTTACAAGCACACACTTATTGAGATGTAGTGGGGCCTCTGTTTACATTATTAGCCTGTTGTGTAGGCTACCTGTATAAGTGTATGAGGTTACAAGCACACACTTATTGAGATTTACTTGAGCCTTCTGTTTACATTATTAGCCTGTTGTGTAGGCTACCTGTATAAGTGTATGAGGTTACAAGCACACACTTATTGAGATGTAGTGGGGCCTCTGTTTACATTATTAGCCTGTTGTGTAGGCTACCTGTATAAGTGTATGAGGTTACAAGCACACACTTATTGAGATGTAGTGGGGCCTCTGTTTACATTATTAGCCTGTTGTGTAGGCTACCTGTATAAGTGTATGAGGTTACAAGCACACACTTAATTGAGATTTACTTGAGCCTTCTGTTTACATTATTAGCCTGTTGTGTAGGCTACCTGTATAAGTGTATGAGGTTACAAGCACACACTTATTGAGATTTACTTGAGCCTTCTGTTTACATTATTAGCCTGTTGTGTAGGCTACCTGTATAAGTGTATGAGGTTACAAGCACACACTTATTGAGATTTACTTGAGCCTTCTGTTTACATTATTAGCCTGTTGTGTAGGCTACCTGTATAAGTGTATGAGGTTACAAGCACACACTTATTGAGATTTACTTGAGCCTTCTGTTTACATTATTAGCCTGTTGTGTAGGCTACATGTATAAGTGTATGAGGTTACAAGCACACACTTATTGAGATTTACTTGAGCCTTCTGTTTACATTATTAGCCTGTTGTGTAGGCTACCTGTATAAGTGTATGAGGTTACAAGCACACACTTATTGAGATGTAGTGGGGCCTCTGTTTACATTATTAGCCTGTTGTGTAGGCTACCTGTATAAGTGTATGAGGTTACAAGCACACACTTATTGAGATTTACTTGAGCCTTCTGTTTACATTATTAGCCTGTTGTGTAGGCTACCTGTATAAGTGTATGAGGTTACAAGCACACACTTATTGAGATGTAGTGGGGCCTCTGTTTACATTATTAGCCTGTTGTGTAGGCTACCTGTATAAGTGTATGAGGTTACATGCACACACTTATTGAGATTTACTTGAGCCTTCTGTTTACATTATTAGCCTGTTGTGTAGGCTACCTGTATAAGTGTATGAGGTTACAAGCACACACTTATTGAGATGTAGTGGGGCCTCTGTTTACATTATTAGCCTGTTGTGAAGGCTACCTGTATAAGTGTATGAGGTTACAAGCACACACTTATTGAGATTTACTTGAGCCTTCTGTTTACATTATTAGCCTGTTGTGTAGGCTACCTGTATAAGTGTATGAGGTTACAAGCACACACTTATTGAGATTTACTTGAGCCTTCTGTTTACATTATTAGCCTGTTGTGTAGGCTACATGTATAAGTGTATGAGGTTACAAGCACACACTTATTGAGATGTAGTGGGGCCTCTGTTTACATTATTAGCCTGTTGTGAAGGCTACCTGTATAAGTGTATGAGGTTACAAGCACACACTTATTGAGATGTAGTGGGGCCTCTGTTTACATTATTAGCCTGTTGTGTAGGCTACCTGTATAAGTGTATGAGGTTACAAGCACACACTTATTGAGATTTACTTGAGCCTTCTGTTTACATTATTAGCCTGTTGTGTAGGCTACCTGTATAAGTGTATGAGGTTACAAGCACACACTTATTGAGATTTACTTGAGCCTTCTGTTTACATTATTAGCCTGTTGTGTAGGCTACCTGTATAAGTGTATGAGGTTACAAGCACACACTTATTGAGATTTACTTGAGCCTTCTGTTTACATTATTAGCCTGTTGTGTAGGCTACCTGTATAAGTGTATGAGGTTACAAGCACACACTTAATTGAGATTTACTTGAGCCTTCTGTTTACATTATTAGCATATCTACTGTGGCTAAGCAGACTTTTGCCAAAAGGACAATCATTCATTTGTTGTGGGTTTATCCACTTTAATGCACTTTATTTTTTTTGGGACTGCATGTTTTGTTTGAAGGCCTAATAGAAATGAAAAACTGTGCTTTTTTTGAAAAGCAAAGACTACTGGAATATTAAAAAAATGTCAATATTCAATAAAAAAGTACTTTATTTGAAAAACATGTCTAAATATTCATTCTAGGCTATTTATGCAATATTAAAAAAATTGTGAAAAACTGCATTCATTATTCGGTATCCGGCCTTCGGCCAAGCGTTTAAATTTTATTCGGCTTCGGCTTCGGCCACAAATTTTCATTTCGGTGCATCCGTAACAAATATTCTTCGTCCAAAAAACAGAAGCTAAAATGAAGAACTAAATTAAAATGTATTTATTATTCTTTACGATAAAATGTTTTTTATTGACTTGAACATTGATTTAAATGGTCAGGAAAGAAGAGGAAGGAATTTAAAAGATGAAAAGGTATATGTGTTTAAAAATCCTGAAATCATTTTTTAAGGTTGTATTTTTTCTCTAAGATTGTTTTTCTGAAAGTTATAAGAAGCAAAGTAAAAAAATTAATTAATTTATTTAAACAAGTGAAAACCAAGTCTTTAAAACATTTTCTTGGATTTTCAAATTCTATTTTAATTTTGTCTCTCTTAGAATTAAAAATGTCGAGCAAAGCGAGACCAGCTTGCTAGTAAATAAATACAATTTAAAAAATAGAGGCAGCTCACTGGTAAGTGCTGCTGTGTGTATATGTATTCATATGCATGCAGATGTGCATCTGTGTGGATACATATACATATACATAGATACATCTGTCATCTCTATCTTTTTTTTTTTTTACTATTTATACTACCATATTGTATATGCACCTTAGGAGGAGCTGCTCCAATTTCGTTGTTCTTTGAACCTGTTCATTGCAATAATGACAATAAAACTCTATTCTATTCTATTGGAGCTATTTTTAGAACAGGCCAGCAGGCGACTCATCTGGTCCTGACCCCTGGTTTACATTAACTGTTACTCTTCTGTGTATTAGAATTGGCTCACAATGTGAGTGTTTATGTCCATTTTCATTTATTTTATACAGTAGAAGTTGCTTTGTTGGTCACGCTAAACCAAACTTGACACCGTTTAAGTGCTGCCTGCCTTTAACCGCCGACTTGTGATGAACTACTAGCATGTGTGATTGCACAACGTTGATGCCCATTGAGCAAAGTTCAAAGTTCTTTTTGCACACACTGCAGAAGGCCTCTCCGGGTTTACCATCGACAGGCTTTAATCAGCCTTCACTAATGGCGACGACCAAAACAAAAAGCTTATGAAAACTTCCCACATTCTGTAAGATATTATTTTAAAAAATTGCATCAAAGACAAAACTAAGACATTTTTAATAGGATACTTTTGTATAGACATTTTCCATCAGAGACAAAAACTAAAGAAATTGCAATACGATGCTTTAGTTGCATTTTCTCTAGTTTTTCCTTGGAACGGCATGGCTCGGTTGGTTTGGCGGCCGTGCCAGCAACTTCAGGGTTCCAGGTTCGATCCCCGCTTCCGCCATCCTAGTCTCTGCTGTTGTGTCCTTGGGCAAGACACTTTAACTACCTTCTCCCAGTGTCACCCAAACTGGTTTGAATGCAACTTAGATAATGGCTTTCACTATGTAAAGCGCTTTAAGTCACTAAAGATATATAAATATAATTCACTTCACTCCCTTGCACATGTTTCATATTTATTTTTTCCTTATGGTAGTTTTGTTTCAATTTCTTAATTACTGTTTGAAAATTATGGAGAAAATTGATTTTTACTCATTTGTTCTGATTAATTGATTTTTTGTTTTTGAAATAAAGTCAGAGGGGAAATAAATCTGTGATTGCTCAGCTTGTTATGACGCCATTTCCGGGGTTCACACAGCACCACCTTTGCAAAATTGTTCTCCTATGGTTTTGAAGCGGCCCTGCGATGAGGTGGCGACTTGTCCAGGGTGTGCCCTGCCATCCGCACGATTGTAGCTGAGATAGGCACCAGCGCCCCCCGCCATCCCAAAGGGAATAAGCGGTAGAAAATGGATGGATGGTTTTGAAGCAATGTGTACATTAAATAAATGATAAATGATAAATGGGTTGTACTTGTATAGCGCTTTTCTACCTTCAAGGTACTCAAAGCGCTTTGACACTACTTCCACATTTACCCATTCACACACTGATGGAGGGAGCTGCCATGCAAGGCGCCAACCAGCACCCATCAGGAGCAAGGGTGAAGTGTCTTGCTCAGGACACAACGGACGTGACGAGGTTGGTACTAGGTGGGATTTGAACCAGTGACCCTCGGGTTGCGCACGGCCACTCCTCCACCGCGCCACGCCGTCCCTAAAAAAAGTGACAATTGTTTCAAAATCTTTAGTTGAAGCACCGACATTAGAGCGAGTGTCGCTACCACGACTACACACAGGAAAATGTGCGGATGAGAATTGCAGGTTCCGCCTGCTCAAACCAAAACAAATATTCATGTAATTTTACTGTGGAATAAAGGTGCTCAGGTGCTGAGTGTGATGCACGCAGTGACACCTCTTGTCTACCCTTTAAAATGACACAGACGAAGAAAAAAACACAAAGACTTAGCAATTCATCGATTGCAAAGTTCTTAAAGTTCATTTCCATTTACAGTTACAGTTTACGGTTACATGAATAGACTTATTGAGTATCGGTTCCGGCCTACAATTGTCTGACATTTTGTATTGCCCCGCGACCCCAAACGGGACAAGCGGTAGAAAATGGATTGATGGATTTTGTAGAAGCATTTAAGTCTCACCTTGGCATTGTATTGCTGAAATAAGCAGGGACGTCCATGATAACGTTGCTTGGATGACAACATATGTTGCTCCAAAAACCTGTCTGGACCATTCAGCATTAATGGTGCCATCACAGATATTGGCTTTTGAACTTTGCGCCTACAACAATCCGGATGGTTATTTTCCTCTTTGTTCTGGAGGACACCAAGTCCACAGTTTCCAAATATAATGTGAAATGTGGACTCGTCAGACCACGGAACACTTTACCACTTTGCATCAGTCCATCTTAGATGAGGTCGGGCCCAGCGAAGTCGGCGGCGTTCCTGGATGTTGTTGATAAATGGCTTTCGCTTTGCATAGTAGAGTTCTAACTTGCACTAACACTGGAGCGACCAACTGTAGTTACTGACAGTGGTTTTATGAAGTGTTCCTGAGCCCATGTGGTGATGTCCTTTACACACTGATATCGGTTTTTGATGCAGTACCGCCTGAGAGATCAAAGGTCCGTGATATCATCGCTTACATGCAGTGATTTCTCCAGATTCTCTGAACCTTTTGATGATTTTACAGACCGTAGATGGTAAAATCCCTACATTCCTTGCAATGGCTCGTTGAGAAATGTAGTTCTAAAACTGTTCGACAATTTCCTAACAAATTGGTGACCCTCGCCCCATCCTTGTTTGTGAATTACTGAGCATTTCATGGAAGCTGTTTTTATACCCAATCATGCCACCCACCTGTTCCCAATTAGCCTGCACACCTTTGGGATGTTCCAAATAAGTGTTTGATGAGCATTCCTCAACTTCATCAGTATTTATTGCCACCTTTCCCAACTTCTTTGTCACGTGTTGCTGGCATCAAATTCTAAAGTTAATGATTATTTGCAAAAAAAACAAATCGTTTATCAGTTTGAACATCAAATATGTTGTCTTTGTAGCATATTCAACTGAATATGGGTTGAAAAGGATTTGCAAATCATAGTATTACGTTTCGCAACTCGTATGGAAACGGGGTTTGTATATATATCTCACTATATATATATATGTATATATATATATGAGAGAGAGTGTACAAATATATATCACTGGCTTAAATATATTATATCCATTTTCTACCGCTTGTCCCACTCGGGGTTGCGGGGGGTGCTGGAGCCTATCTCAGCTGCATTCGGGCGGAAGGCAGCGTACACCCTGGACAAGTCGCCACCTCATCACAGGTACACACTAACTGTTTGCAGACAGACCCAGAAAGTAGGTAAAACATATGACTGTGGGGCAAAAGTGTACACCAAAGCATATACAAAATATATCTAGACCACAAGGAAGTGTTTTGAAAGTAGATTCAAATCATTATAGGTCCCATTCAATGTAAGAATTATTAACTAACACATGTTTTGCAAGATTACAAACTTTTTCTGAAATGAATCACCACTTGTACTGCAAAGACACGGGTGTTGTGGTAGATGAAAATACAGATGCATGAGTAGTTATGACTAAGTCATGTAGGGAAACATTTATATATAGACAGTGAGTGTACTGTACAATCCTACCTGCGCGTGAAAGAGGGCCAGTCCTTTTGCCGTGTGTAACGGGATGAGCACCTTCATTAGAAACTGTTTATGCTCCGCCTTCAAAGGTAGCGCAAAGCCATTGATGATGCTGCAGACAGGAAGCACAACTTATAACTTTTAACAGTTATCATGCTTATCGGAAAGCAGGCTATTAAAGAAAAAAACATAGCTTGCGCCGCGTGTACATGCATAATAATTAATGCTGTCAAACATCTTTTAAAATCAGATTAATCACTAGTTTGCATTTTGAATTATCACAGTAAATTACTAATGCCTAATTTAAATGAACTTAAAGTACTACTGAAAGCCACTACTAGCGACCACACAGTCTCATAGTTTATATATCAATGATGAAATATTAACATTGCAACACATGCCAATACGGCCTTTTTAGTTTACTAAATTGCAATTTTAAATTTCCCGCGAAGTATCCTGTTGAAAACGTCGCGGTATGATGACGCTTATGATGACGCGGGTGTTTCACGTCACCGGTTGTAGCGGACATTTTTTTCCAGCCCGATCCAAGCTATTAGTAGTCTGCTTTAATCGCATAATTACACAGTATTCTGGACATCTGTGTTGCTGAATCTTTTGCAATTTGTTCAATGAATAATGGAGACGTCAAAGAAGAAAGATGTAGGTGGAAAGCGGTGTATTGCGGCCGCCTTCAGCAACACAAACACAGTCGGTGTTTCCTTGTTTAAAAATCCCGAAGGTGAAGCTTTACTATGGAACAGAGCGGTCAAGCGAGCATGTTTCTCTACCACATGTCAACCGGCAGGTTTCGGTGAGAAAATTGCGCTAATAAATCGGCTTTTACTGTAGACATGAGCGGAGCTTACGTCCTCATGCAGCTGCGGACTATTACCTCCTCCCACCGGAGACACTGGCGGTCACCACACCCGTGGCCACACCCCTCCGACTTTCAGGTACCATATAATCTCACTAAAACACTAGTAACACAATAAGTAGATAAGGGATTTTCCAGAATTATCCTAGTAAATGTGTCTAATAACATCTGAATCGCTCTCACTGCCCTCGCCTTTTTTTTTTCCCCTAGTCCTTCACTCTCACTATCCTCATCCACAAATCTTTCATCCTCGCTCAAATTAATGGGGAAATTGTCGCTTTCTCTGTCCGAATCGCTCTAGCTGCTGGTGGCCATGATTGTAAACAATGTTCAGATGTGAGGAGCTCCACAACCCGTGACGTCACGCGCACATCGTCTGCTACTTCCGGTACAGGCAAGGCTTTTTTATTAGCGACCAAAAGTTGCGAACTTCATCGTCGATGTTCTCTACTAAATCCTTTCAGCAGAAATATGGCAATATCGCGAAATGATCAAGTATGACACATAGAATGGACCTGCTATCCCCGTTTAAATAAGAACATCTCATTTCAGTAGGCCTTTAAAAAAGACGCCAGTATTTGCAGACAAATACTATTTTTGGATGGATGGCTGGATGGATGGATGGATGGATAGATGGATAGATGGATAGATAGATAGATAGATAGATAGATAGATAGATAGATAGATAGATAGATAGATAGATAGATAGATAGATAGATAGATAGATAGATAGATAGATAGATAGATGGAACTTTTTTGATTCCTTCAGGAGAGTTCCCTCAAGAAAATTTAAATTCCAGCAGCAGTGTACAAAATTGAGATCGAATTTAAAAAGTAAATAATGGGGGTATAAATGGAAACAAAATAGAAAAATATTACAATAAGAATAATTACAAAAAGCAACAAAGGGAATAAAAATGTATTTCTATTGTACATAAAAATGTTATTGACAGAATGTCATTCAGGAACATTTTTAAAATGATTTACTTGAATGCATGTCATTTATTTGCTCAAAACTTGGGATCGCTTTTATCTAAAGTCCTGTCTGGGTGTAGTTGAAAGTAGGATTTGCCAGCAAGCACACCAGTGGGAGTCAACTTCAATCGTTTTTACACTGACATGCATCGACCTGATCACTGGTCATAAAGCAACCTGTGCTGCCTTCAGGTAACCATCCGCAGTTAAGGTAAAGGAGCACGTGCGTTCAAAATTAAATGCGCAATTAATGCAATCACTTTTTTATTATTAATCACCTTTTTAATGTTTTACTTTGACAGCCCTATTGACAATAACAATACATCACAACTCACCTTCCCAGGATTTCTAAGAGTTCAGCGACGCCATTGAAATGTTCAGTCTCATAGATGAACCTGCAAATGTAGCAGGACAACAATGTTTACATTTTAGAAAAAACATACGGAAATTTACAGTCACTGTGGCTCGAACAATAAGCTAAAAAAGAAAGTATGTGGACATCCCTGATGATTGTCAAATAAATCCTTCCCCTGTTCTGTTTCCCTCTATCAATGTGTTTGTGGTATGTCCATACAGTGCCTGACAACTGTGGCACTATATTTATCACGAGAGGCAGATGGTCAAAGTGGGTGCACCCATTTTGCCGCCCTTGCCTGTTGGAAAAGACATCAAGGGCCCCCTGTTTCAATCAACTAAATCCCATTGTCACACAGCAACAGGAGCTGTACAGAATCAAACATGCTGCGGGGAAAGGGCTGATGCAATTTATCTTCACTTTGCAAGATTGATATGTTTGAGGTGCAATAATGTAAAGACACGGTTTAAGGAAAACAACAAGGGTGAGGCACTTATTGCCTAACAGGAAACACGGACCAGTGTGGCCACATTACCACTGCAACATTCGGAAAATGTACAAACCCCATTTCCATATGAGTTAGAAATTTGTATTAGATGTAAATACAAACGGAATACAATGATTTGCAAATCCCTTTCAACCCATATTCAGTTGAATGCACTACAAAGACAACATATTTGATGTTCAAACTCATAAACTTTATTTTATTTTTTTGCAAATAATAATGAACTTAGAATTTCATGGCTGCAACACGTGCCAAAGTAGTTGGGAAAGGGCATGTTCACCACTGTGTGACATCACCTTTTCTTCTAACAACACTCAATAAACGTTTGGGGACTGAGGAAACTAATTGTTGAAGCTTTAAAAGTGGAATTCTGTTCCATTCTTGTTCCAAATAAGTGTTTGATGAGCATCCCTCAACTTTATCAGTATTTGTTGCCACCTTTCCCAACTTCTTTGTCACATGTTGCTGGCATCAAATTCTAAAGTTAATGATTATTTGCAAAAAAATTAATATTTATCAGTTTGAACATCAAATAAATAAATAAATAATAAATATATAAATGGGTTGTACTTGTATAGCGCTTTTCTACCTTCAAGGTACTCAAAGCGCTTTGACACTACTTCCACATTTACCCATTCACACACACATTCACACACTGATGGAGGGCGCTGCCATGCAAGGCGCCAACCAGCACCCATCAGGGGCAAGGGTGAAGTGTCTTGCTCAGGACACAACGGACATGACGAGGTTTGAATTGAACGAGGGACCCTCGGGTTGCGCACAGCCACTCTTCCACTGCGCCACGCCGTCCCTATGTTATATGTTGTCTTTGTAGCATATTCAACTGAATATGGGTTTAAATTATTTGCAAATCATTGTATTCTGTTTATGTTTACATCTAACACAATTTCCCAACTCATATGGAAACGGGATTTGTATTTTTTGCAGTTCCAGTAAGTCCTTTTTCAGTTAGATTTGTGGGCCACTGCTGCTGAAAACAAGACATAACTTCCTCTCTTCTCCACATACTTCACTGGCTTCTAAACCAAACAATTTTTGGGTACACTGTACATTTCTTATGCTTTCTCCCATGAGGACCCATAAAGACAGTATTATTCTTAGTAGTAACAACAACAAGACATGACTGACCGCAAGAAGATGTTGTTAATCTGCTTCCGGATGAAGGCCCGAAGCCCCAGGAACTTCCCATAAATCCGGTGCAAGATGGTCTTCAGGAAGTCCCTCTCCCTTGGATCCTCGCTGTCAAACAGCTCCAGGAGCTATCACAAGAGTTGATAAAAAGTCAGGTTCCCTTCCTGATTAGGTTAAAGAGTTAAGACATTTTTTCTAATGCCTAGAGCAGGGGTGTCAAAGTCATTTCAGATGAGGGGCCACATGGAGAAAAATCTACTCCTAAGTGGGCCGGACTGGTAAAATCACGGCACGATAACTTAAAAATAAAGACAACTTCAAATTGTTGTCTTTATTTAAAAATAGAACAAGCACATTGTGAAATTGTACAAATCATTATGTTTTTTGTTTTTTTTAAATCAATTACCTGTTGCGGTTAAAAGCATATACTTTATTTGTCGTCATTTATATTTTCTGAATAAATTATGTGATGATGTTCATCAGTCAACTCATTAGTGTTAATTTTCAATTGATCAAGATCAAAAAATAATATCCACTCATTTTCTACCACTTATCCCTTTCGGGGTGGCGGGGGGTGCTGGAGCCTATCTCAGCTCCATTGGGCAGAAGGCGGCGTACACCCTGGACAAGTATCAAAATGTAATTACAAGATGTTTTTTATGTAGTTTGATCATTTTCCTCGACTGATGTACTAAAATGTGGTTAATTTTGTACTTTTGTAGCATCATCTACAAAGATACAAAAGATTGCTATTGCGACATCCAGTGGACACATTTAGAATAGCAGTTTTCTTCATTCAAAAATCCCAGGTTATGTTTTATACTTAGCAAACTCATCCCGTGGGCCGGAAAAAGCCTGTTGGCGGGCCTGATCTGGCCCACGGGCCTTACATTTGACACGCTTGGCCTCGGGAATGGGTGCCCAAACTTTTTCTGCAGGCGAGCTATTTTTCAATTGACCAAGTCGAGGGGATCTACCTCATTCTTATATAGACGTTTTTGTTAACAAGGGAAAGGTGTTTAATAATAATACAAGCATGTTTAAAACGTATAGAGTCCTTTCTTTCATGAAGACAAGAATATAAGTTGGAGTATTACCTGATTCTGATGACTTGCATTGATTAGAATCAGACAGTAGTGCTAATAAAGTTCACATTTTCAAATGGAGGAGAAAAAAAGTGCTCCTTTCTGTTTGATACCACAAGAGTGGTTGTTTTTGGCATCTTATTTGTCTAGCCTCCCTACTCGTTTTTATAAACTTTACAAGAAATACAATGGCGGCAAACTCCGTGCACGCCAGTTTTTTGAGACTTTTATTTTGTTAGCGCAGCCATGATGAAGCAGCGCTTTTATTGTGAAGGCAGGAACTGTGCAGTCGGTCTTTAGCGTTGTGACGGCAGGTACGATGCGAGAGTCTGTTGAAATAAAAAGTGTTTCTCGCCTTCCCCTCGATCAACCAGTGTTATCTCAGAAGATCTTTGGGTGCCGTGAATGTCAATCAAATGACGAAAGTGACGTCTTCGTGAAGATTCATCATCATCAGCCGTTGTCAGTCCACTGCTGGACGAAAGCCTCAGCATGCTTCTACCATTTGGCGTACTTTTCATGCTGGTTATTAGCCTACACCTTCCACGCTGGCTTGGTGCGGGTTGGAAGGGGTATTTTATATCAGAGATCCTTCTCCTAGACCAGGGGTGCCCATTACGTCGATCGCGAGCTACCAGTCGACCGCGGGGGGTGTGTCAGTCGATCTCGAGCCAGGCTTTTAAAAAAAATAGGCCTAAAAATTAGTGATCATCAATCTTCACCAAGACGTCACTTAAATGACCCAGACTTCCCTTTCCCCAACCCCTTCGTCTAACGCCCTCATTTTCAAATGGAGGAGAAAAAAAGTTGTCCTTTCTGTACAATACCACATGAAAGTGGTTGGTTTTTGGCATCTAATTCATCCAGCTTCCATACACTTATCAAGAAAAACATTGGCGGCAAATTCCGTAGCTTGCTTGATTGACATTCACGGCACCCGAGGGTCTTGTGAGATGACGCTGGCTGCTGCAAGATCATTATTATGAAAATATGACCGAGAGGAAGGCGAGAAACACTTTTTATTTCAACAGACTCTCGCGCCGTACCTTCCGTCAAAACTCTAAAGGCCGACTGCACATTTCCTATCTTCACAATAAAAGCCCTGCTTCATGCTGCCTGCGCTAACTAAATACAGAGTCTCGGAAAACTGGCATGCACAAGCGATCCCTCAGAAAGTGATGTGCACGCCAGCTTTCCGAGACTCTTATTTTGTTAGCGCAGGCAGCATGAAGCAGGGCTTTTATTGTGAAGATAGGAAATGTGAGTTTTGACGGAAGGGACGGCGCGAAAGTCTGTTGAAATAAAAAGTGTTTCTCGCCTTCCTCTCTGTCATTTTTTCATAATAATGAACTGGCAGCAGCCAGCGTCATCTCACAAGACTTTCGGGTGCCATGAATGTCAATCAAGCAAGCTACGGAATTTGCCGCCAATGTTTTTCTTGATAAGTGTATGGAAGCTGGATGAATTAGATGCCAAAAACCAACCACTTTCATGTGGTATTGTACAGAAAGGACAACTTTTTTTCTCCTCCATTTGAAAATGTGGGCGTTAGACGAAGGGGTTGGGGAAAGGGAAGTCTGGGTTTCCCTGCTTAGGCTGTTGCCCCCGCGACCCGACCTCGGATAAGCGGAAGAAGATGGATGGATGGATGGATCATCATTACTGTCTGATTCCAATCAATGCAAGTCATCAGAATCAGGTAATACACCAACTTATATTCTTGTCTTCGTGAAAGAAAGACATCTATATGTGTTACACATGCTTGTATTATCATTAAACACATTTAACTTGTTTACAAAAATGTCTCTTTCATAAATAAATAAATATAAATGATATATATAAATGAGGTAGATCCCCTCAAGTCGGTCAATTGAAAAGTAGCTCGCCTGCAGAAAAAGTGTGGGCACCCCTGTCCTAGACTAATTGCCTTACTGGGCTGTTGAACTTAGTCTGTCCTGTTTGTTGTCCGCGCCCCATTTACCCAGGGACCCGCTCAGCTTTATGGCGCTTTGTGTGCATTTTATAGACGTTAGTTGGGACTCACTAACCCCACACACAACCTCCCATCTCATGCCTGGATGTAGTTTAACGTCATACCCAGGACCATGAAGATTAATGATCACTAATTTTTAGGTCTATTTTTTAATGCCTGGCTGGCGATGGGCTGACACACCCTCTACAATCCACTGGTAGCTCGCGATCGACGTAATGGGCACTCCTGGCCTAGGGGATGTAGCATCATGAACCAAGCGCTACATCTCATATCCTAAAACGAGTGGTATGTGTGCGTTGCGCATTAACGCATTGAAGACCCACGTCACAACAATTAGAGCCACCTATAATGAGTCATAACTCACAAGCACTTTTTAGGTCACGCTCGGGAAGATGGCCCTTAACTGCCTGTTTGCATGTCATCGGCACCTCAGCGACAGTTTGAATATAAGCTCGCACACGGCAATGTGTCATCACGCGACCTCTAAGGATCCTTTGGTGTTAAAGGGGAACATTATCACCAAACCTACGCAAGCGTCAATATATACCTTGATGGTGCAGAAAAAAAGACCATGTATTTTTTTAACCGATTTCCGAACTCTAAATGGGTGAATTTTGGCGAGTTAAACGCCTTTCTGTTTATCGGTCTTGTAGCGATGACGTCAGAACGTGACGTCACCGAGGTAACATAGCCGCCATTTTCACATTACAAACACCGGGTCTCAGCTCTGTTATTTTCCGTTTTTTCGACTATTTTTTGGAACCTTGGAGACATCATGCCTCGTCGGTGTGTTGTCGGAGGGTGTAACAACACTAACAGGGAGGGATTCAAGTTGCACCACTGGCAAGAAATCTGCCGACAGACCCCCATTGAATGTACCAGAGTGTCTTCACATTTTACCGGCGATGCTAAGACAGACATGGCACAAAGATGTACGGATAACCTGCAGATGCATTTCCAACGATAAAGTCAACAAAATCACAAAGGTGAGTTTTGTTGATGTTATTGACTTATGTGCTAATCAGACATATTTGGTCGCGGCGTGACTGCCAGCTAATCAATGCTAACATGCTACGCTAATCGATGCTAACATGCTATTTACGCTAGCTGTATGTACATTTGAAACTAGATACCCACATTTAGTGCGAACCAAACACTTACCAATCGACGGATTTAAGTTGCTCCAGTGTCACAAGATGCGAAAGTCCTGATCGTTTGGACCGCACATTTTACCGGCGATGCTAATAAGGCAGCCATGCTATGTGCCACTTCATTAGGTACACCCATGCTATGGCCGAATAGCGTCAATAGCTATTCGCTCAATAGCTTCAGTTTCTTCTTCAATTTCTTTTTCGATATCTGCCTCCATACTCCGACCATCTGTTTCAATACATGCGTAATCTGTTGAATAGCTTAAGCCGCTGAAATCCAAGTCTGAATCCGAGCTAATGTCGCTTTATCTTGCTGTGCTATTCGCCATTGTTTGTTTACATTGGCAGCACTGTGTGACATCACAGGGAAATGGACAGTCGCATCGCAATTAGCGAAAAACAAGCAGTTTAAAGCTTTTTTAAGGGATATTCCGGGGGATGTAAAATTTTGAAAAAAACTTCGAAAAATAAAACAAGCCACTGGGAACTGATTTTTATTGTTTTTAACCCTTTTAAAATTGTGATAATGTTCCCCTTTAAGTAATGCCAAAGCTAATAGGGCAGGGATATTTAAATAAATTGTTTTGAGGGCCATATTTCCAGAAACCTAAGGACCAGTGGGCGGCACTTCTGCCTTCACGAGGAGTCTTGATGTGTATATTCCGGAGAACCAGCTTCCTCTACAGTAAACATTTGATTTTGGTTTACTTATTTTATCAGAGTTACAGGAGCACTCTGTTACTCTTAAAAGGACCTTATGCAAAAATGTGAGGTTTTTTTTAACTGATCTTGCAGGCCAAGATAACAAGATAACTTCCGCAGGGACTTAGTATGCAGCTCATTTTTATTTGACAGTTATTGAGCCCAAATGATGAAAAAGAGAGGACCGAAAATGGAATTGAGGAACACCACAATTATAACTAAAGACTTTAAACAAATGACTGCATCTAGGGCTGGGCGATATATATTGATATACGTGATACATTGCAGGATTGTCCCTGTGCAAAATAGAAAATGACGATATCGTGATATTTGAGAATAAGTTCTCACACAGTTGCTTTTAGCTGCTGGCATTACACTGCATGCGTTTCCCACTCTTTCTTGTCTCTCCTTCTCACACAGAAATAAAACAAGCGCACCTTCTCTCACATTGTCATGTGTGCCATGTCATACGCTCCCGCAGAGCAGAGAGGAAGCGACATGGTAATGTTAGCTGTGATGCTAACGGTGAGGTGCGGGTGGTAATACGAGAGAGAGAGAAGGTGTGAATCTGGTAACAAATGAAGGACGAATTAATTCCCAAGAAAAACAGCACGGGGTCCATCGTCTGGCCGTGATTTAGCTTCAAGCAGGAATATGTTCAACATTTATGCAGCAAAAGCGTTGCTACAAAAAGTATCAACCCTGCTAATGTAGCATCATTTGAAAAGTCACCCGCTAGAGAATAATGAGTGCTTGAAACTCTGCATGTCAACATCTCCGGCCGGTGCCACACCAACAAAATTCCGAAGCAACCATTTCCACATCAACACCGTATGGAAAAAAAAAAGTCAACAACAGAAGGAGATAACTTCCGCAGGGACCTAGTATGCAGCTCATTTTTATTTGACAGTTATTGAAATATCTTGTCTGACATCATGCACAAAAGCACACTTTATTTGTTTTAAACTATTGTAGTGGCGTTCTGTACAAAAAGTACACTTTAATTGAGTGTTGTTTTGATAAGTCATCTTAGTGACATCATGCACAAAAGTGCACTAATAGCTTGTTTTAAAATGTCTCTGACAATCTTGCACTTTCTGTTTTGAAATGACATGAATGTTTGTGCCACTGCTTAATAACTGTTTCATAAATACACTTTTAGTTGTGGTTTCCCTCTCTGCATGAAAGTTTAAAAATAGCATATATCAATGCAGTATGAAGAAGAATGTTTGAATGTAGACACATAGAATCATCATACTGCTGTGATTATATGCATCAAGTGTTCATTCAAGGCTAAGGCAACATATCCAGATATATATTGTGTATCGTGACAGATATTAATAAAAGGCCATATCGCCCAGCACAAACTGCATCGGAAGTAAAACAACATTAACACCATGGTCACATGAATTACATTGAGAAAAAAATGCTAAACTGCCAAAAAGGAGAGGACTTATAAGGGTGCCTTGAGGAACGTTATATTAATCCTGACTTTCAATCAATCATCCATCCATCCATTTTCTACCGCTTATTCCCTTTCGGGGTTGTGGGGGGCGCTGGCGCCTATCTCAGCTACAATCGGGTGGAAGGCGGGGTACACCCTGGACAAGTCGCCACCTCATCGCAGGGCCAACACAGATAGACAACATTCACACTCACATTCATTCACACACTAGGGCCAATTTTAGTGTTGCCAATCAACCTATCCCCAGGTGCATGTCTTTGGAAGTGGGAGGAAGCCGGAGTACCCGGAGTGAACCCACGCATTCACGGGGAGAACATGCAAACTCCACACAGAAAGATCCCGAGCCTGGATTTGAACCCAGGACTGCAGGACCTTCGTATTGTGAGGCAGACGCACTAACCCCTCTGCCACCGTGAAGCCCCTTTCAATCAATCAATCAATGTTTATTTATATAGCCCTAAATCACAAGTGTCTCAAAGGGCTGCATAAACCACAACGACATCCTCGGTCGAGCCCACATAAGGGCAAGGAAAAACTCCCCCCAGTGGTACGTCGGTGACAATGACTATGGACACCAGTGTTCTGTGTTTGCTCGGAAGTTTGAAATGTCAATGCAATGATCTTCTTATGTGTTTACAGTGGTCCAACTTCCTCTTTATAACAGGAGCACTGTGGTGTTTTTATAAATTTGCTGCAAAAATATTTGTCTCTCAGGTTTTGAACTGGATTGGGGGGACAATGTGGTGTCCTTCCCGGTGCGAATTTGGCCCCAAGTCGCCTGTTGAATAGCGGTGTGCTCGAGTAATCAATATTTGATCAAAGGATCTTTACTTGTGTGACTTTTAGGCAGAGGTGCCGGTACCCCTGCAGTGAATATATAGTATTTGTACGCCAGGACTTATAATGCTCCCTCTCAATCCCCAACTTCACAATTGGCACCCAAACATCCATACCATCAATTTGCACCCAACCGCAGCCCTCTCATCCTAAGGAGCCAAACAACAGGCAGCTATTTAAAGCTCCCCCACGACACACTCACATCATGGAAAATCAGTCCCGGCACCTCTGATGCAGCCAAGCCAACATTCCAGGCCATTTGATTCATGGGAGTAGCTGCTTTGGAGTGAGGGACGCACGCTGACAAGACAGAGGTCGTTTCTTAATATTCAGACTCGTGTATGCTTTTGTCTAACGTTACTGGCCAGGAGACACTACTTTTTGTCGTAACATGTTGTGCTGAAACGTCCCATAACTACGAGCGTCATGTTGGAGTGCAGGGATGTGAGCAAAATTGGGGAGGAAAAAAAAAAAAAATTATTCACACAAAGTGCTGACATGCAAAAACCCCGGAAAAAAAAATAAAGTTTCGGTATTGGGTGCATTTCTATAATATATTTAACCTTTACATTTATTCTCACATACCAATCTCTTTTGGCTGTCTTTTTGACACTTGCATGTCCTATGTAATGTTCCACAGAACGTATAGTCAATAATTTACTAAAATTATTATCGTTGAAAATAGAGATGTTCGATATTATCGGACATCTCTATTTTCAATAAATGCTTTAAATGTAATATCTGAAAATATCGCTATCAAAACCTAAAATGTATGACTTTTTAAAACGCCGCTGTATGGAGTGGTACACGGACATAGGAAGAAGTACAGAGCAGTTGCGTCTCCCAGTCATACTTGCCAACCCTCCCCATTTTCCCTGGAGACTCCACAATTTCAGTGCCCCTCCAGAAAATCTCCCGTAGCAACCATTTTCCCCGATTTCCACCCCCCCAAAAAAATTGGGGATGCATGCCTTAAAGACACTGCCTTTGCATGCTGGCTCATTCACATAATATCTACGACTTGGTCAACAGCCATACAGGTCACATTGAGGGTGGCCGTACAAACAACTTTAACACTCTTACAAATATGCGCCACACTGTGAACCCACACCAAACAAGAATAAAAAAACACATTTCAGGAGAACATCCGCACCGTAACAACATAAACAGAACAGAACAAATACCCAGAACACCTTGCAGCACTAAATCTTCCGGGACACTGCAATATACACCCCCCCAACCACGCCCACCTCAACCTCTTCATGCTCACTCAGGGAGAGCATATCCCAAATTCCAAGTTGCTGTTTTGAGGGATATTAAAAAAAATAATGCACTTTGTGACTTCAATAATAAATATGGCAGTGCCATGTTGGCATTTTTTTCCATAACTTAAATGGGATGTACTTGTATAGCGCTTTTCTACCTTCAAGGTACTCAAAGCGCTTTGACACTACTTCCACATTCACACACACATTCACACACTGATGGAGGGAGCTGCCATGCAAGTCGCTAACCAGCACCCATCAGGGGCAAGGGTGAAGTGTCTTGCTGAGGACACAACGGATGTGACGAGGTTGGTGCTAGGTGGGGATTGAACCAGAGACCCTCGGGTTGCGCACGGCCACTCTCCCGTTGCGCACGGCCACTCTACCACTGCGCCACGCCGTCCCTACTTGAGCTGATTTATTTTGGAAAACCTTGTTACATAGTTTAATGCATCCAGCAGGGCATCACAACTAAATGAGGCATAATAATGTGTTCATTGCACGACTGCATATATCGGTATCAGTTGATATCGGAATGGGTAATTAAGAGTTGGAAAATATCGGATATCGTCAAAAAAGCCATTATCGGACATCTCTAGTTGAAAATGTAATGTACGATTCTATAACATGAATGCAAAGTATTTAGAACACGTTTTCGATTTGGCAGCTTTATCCTTTAGCCACGCCCCCCCCGGTAAAATACTCAATGTTGTGACCTCCGTTTACAATCAGTCATGTCAAAAAGATACCTTCTGCCTCCATCCATTTTCTAACGCTTGTCCCTCTTGGGGTCAAGAGGGGTGCTGGAGCCTATCTCAGCTGCATTCGGACGGAAGGCGGTGTACACCCTGGACAAGTGGCCACCTCATCACAGGGCCAACACAGATAGACAGACAACATTCACACACTAGGGACCATTTAGTGTTGCCAATCAACCTATCCCCAGGTGCATGTCTTTGGAGGTGGGAGGGGCCTATCCCCAGGTGCATGTCTTTGGAGGTGGGAGGGGCCTATCCCCAGGTGCATGTCTTTGGAGGTGGGAGAGGCCTATCCCCAGGTGCATGTCTTTGGAGGTGGGAGGGGCCTATCCCCAGGTGCATGTCTTTGGAGGTGGGAGGGGCCTATCCCCAGGTGCATGTCTTTGGAGGTGGGAGGGGCCTATCCCGAGGTGCATGTCTTTGGAGGTGGGAGGAGGCCGGAGTGCCCGGAGGACAAAATGCAAACTCACAGGGAAAACATGCATACTCAGCACAGAAAGATCCCGAACCCGGGATTGAACCCAGGACTACTCAGGACCTTCGTATTGTGAGGCACATGCACTAACCCCCTGTTCCAACGTGCTGCCCACCTTTTCCCTTAAACTAATAAACACTCTGTATGACAACTGGTCTGGTACTAACAGTTTTTGGATTGTGATCACCTAAATATGATTAGCAGCAAAGTTAGGCGGACTATATTGTTAAACCCGAAAAGAGGACACATATATGCGTGCCAAGGCCAGGACTCGGTGAAAATTTGCCAATGATACTTGAACTTCCTTTATAAATAATATATTTATTTGAATAAAGCATTTTTTCTCCTCTGTTGACAGCAGTGTTGCCGGTAGGAATTTTCAAAATGGGGTCCCAGGGACCCCATCAAGTCATAAAAATGGGGTCCCACGGTACTTTTTTGGGGACCCACTTTTTTGTAAGCGTTTTGAAAACAAATGATATGCATTCTCCTGTTGTATCTCACATTATATATTGTGTTTCGGAAAAAGGTTGTCGTAAACGTTACTTCGTTCAATAAAATAAATAATAATAGAAAAAGAAGACAAATGTGTATACTTATGCAAATGTATTCAGTTCTAAATATTCATTCACTTTCTTCTTTCCTTCATAGATCTAAACTTTACCACTGCTGGTATTTATTTCCATATCTGTATTTAATAAGTGGTAGGTGTATTTATTTCTGTATAAAAGTGTAAAAAGTGTTTTGCTTGGGTCATGAAATGATGATAATAGTGTGCCAGGGCAAACATAAATTTTATATTTAACACTTAAATCTCTGGAGTTTACATCAACTTCACATCTAATCCTCATTTCAAAATTTTTTAGTTTTTTTTATGTTGTTTTTTGTTGGTTTTTTTCATCCCTTTTTGTCAAACAAAACTGTGTTTTTTATGGAAAACACACATAACAGCTCAAATCTTCCACCCAAATTTTTTTTCAAAGTGGAATATTTGATGTGATGTGGGTTGTAGGGGTTGCAGGGGGATGTATATTGTAGTGTCCTGGAAGAGTTAGTGCTGCAAGGGGTTCTGGGTATTTGTTATGTTGTGTTTATGTTGTGTTACGGTGCGGATGTTCTCCCCAAATGTGTTTGTCATTCTTGTTTGGTGTGAGTTCACCATGTGGCGCATATTTGTAACAGTTGTTTATACGGCCACCCTCATTGTGGCCTGTATGGCTGTTGACCAAGTGTGCCTTGATTAACGATCAATCCACTGCCTTGCTCTCTCACGCACTCTGCCCCTCCCTCAAAATTTCTGCTGCGTGCACACACCTTCACAATTTGATATGTTTTTAACCCCTTAAAAGGCCGAACATTTGAGGCATTTAAGAAACCCCGCCCAGACAGTCCCGCAAAAGAGGACATATCCGGGGAAAAGAGGACGTATGGTCAGTCTCAGCAAAGTGGACAGCCATTAGCATTGTGGCTCGGAGAGAGAAGGGAGGCCAGTAAGTAAAGATAACTAGGTGGTTATCTTACTAGCAAGCTTGTTTCGCGACTCCTGATCGTCTTGCCGTTCTGCAACAGCAAGTATGTAAGCGTTCAACAGCATTTGTTTGAATCGTATTCTTGACATTGCATTTAAAAAAAACGCCGAAGTGATATTTTGACATGAAAATGATCGTTTAAAAATACGGATAACTGCGTTTTCGCAGATATTCACATGCCTGAAAGAGGGATCGTATGTAGATATAACAATTCTATCCATAATGCTTGCTCTGTGGTTTACAGTCACACATTATTGCTGAGCCTTTGCAAACACTGACCTGAAGTACAAACTTCTGATCAATGTAGCGCTTTGCAATGCTGGGCTGGAAGTCTGGATTCTCAAGAAAGCGCAGAAGGAACTCGTAGACAAGCTGAAAAGTAGTAGGGGGGAAAAAACATTTGACATTATTTAAAGTTACAGCGAGACAATTGACTCCTCGGTGGCTAAGAGTCAGAAATGTATCACAATGATGCACCGCAGTCCCCTGAGATGCAGCCGAATGCAGGAATAGAGAAGAAACAAACTTAGATCCTTACTTGGATATGAGGCCATGAAGCTTCTAGAGTGGGTTCATCCTCCTCTGGGTCAAAATCTGGGTTGTCACTCGGTGCAAGTGTACGGAAAATGTTAGTGGTGATCTGTGGAATAGAATCACACTGTCATTTTTTATATATATATATATATATATATATATATATATATATATATATACACACACAGCAGAGTTTTATATAGTGACAATTAACAAAAAAGAGCAAGGCGTTAATTTTGATCTGCCATTAAGTAATGTAATTAATCTATGTTTTAAACTCACCTAAAAATGCTGAGAAAAGCCCTTATCTCGAGTTATTTTCATTTAAATGGGACATATGAACAATATAGTCTTTTCTGACTCATAAATGTTGTTACAATGCTTGATACTTGTGTTAAATAATGCCAAAGCATAAAATCATAAGGGACATGCATCTTGGCATGGACTTGCAACACATTTTGGATGTACAGTACTTTTTTGGACATTAGGCCAAGCGCTCACCCAATGTGGAGAACCCACCCCCCGTTTTTCACCAAATACAACCTCAGAAAACACTAATACAGATGTGTAACATCCATCCATCCATCCATCCATCCATCCATCTTCTTTCGCTTATCCGAGGTCGGGTCGCGGGGGCAACAGCCTAAGCAGGGAAACGCAGACTTCCCTCTCCCCAGCCACTTCGTCTAGCTCTTCCCGGGGGATCCCGAGGCGTTCCCAGGCCAGCCGGGAGACATAGTCTTCCCAACGTGTCCTGGGTCTTCCCCGTGGCCTCCTACCGGTTGGACGTGCCCTAAACACCTCCTTAGGGAGGCGTTCGGGTGGTATCCTGACCAGATGCCCGAACCACCTCATCTGGCTCCTCTCGATGTGGAGGAGCAGCGGCTTTACTTTGAGTTCCTCCCGGATGGCAGAGCTTCTCACCCTATCTCTAAGGGAGAGACCCGGAAACTCATTTCGGCCGCTTGTACCCGTGATCTTATCCTTTCGGTCATGACCCAAAGCTCATGACCATAGGTGAGGATGGGAACGTAGATCGACCGGTAAATTGAGAGCTTTGCCTTCCGGCTCAGCTCCTTCTTCACCACAACGGATCGGTACAACGTCCGCATTACTGAAGACGCCGCACCGATCCGCCTGTCGATCTCACGATCCACTCTTCCCCCACTCGTGAACAAGACTCCTAGGTACTTGAACTCCTCCACTTGGGGCAGGGTCTCCTCCCCAACCTGGAGATGGCATTCCACCCTTTTCCGGGCGAGAACCATGGACTCGGACTTGGAGGTGCTGATTCTCATTCCGGTCGCTTCACACTCGGCTGCGAACCGATCCAGCGGGAGCTGAAGATCCCGGTCAGATGAAGCCATCAGGACCACATCATCTGCAAAAAGCAGAGATCTAATCCTGCGGTTACCAAACCGGAACCCCTCAACGCCTTGACTGCGCCTAGAAATTCTGTCCATAAAAGTGTGTAACATGCAGTAACATAAATACTGGTAAAAGCAACTTTTTTCATGCAGGTCTGAATGGATCAGATAATGTGCAGGCGTGACAAATGTTGTGGCCGGGTGAATCTATGTTTATAAAGTTTATTTTCGACCAAATCCGGAAAAACAAATTGCGGTGACTACTCAAAGATATACAGTACAGGCCAAAAGTTTGGACACACCTTCTCATTCATCAAGCCATAGAATCCTAAATAACACTGCACCAGCGCCACTTAAGCACTTTGTCTAGTTTACATCTGCTGTGACACCTAGAAACACACAAACCTCCACCAGGAGGCAGTGTAGCGTACCCAGATGTAAAACATATTTTGCACAATCAGCCCTTTCATAGAAAGCCATAAAGGAATGGAAAAACCTCACAACAAACTTGAAAAGTCTAACAGATGACTCTTCATTCACAATTGAAGTTAAAAAGCAATCAAAGCTGCTCACACGGTCACTAAGGTGGCCAATATGTTTGTAAATTTTTGTTGTAAATTGTGAGGTGTGTGTGTGTTAAAATCATGGTTGTTTTTACAAATGATGACAGATGTGAATAAGAGCATGTATTGTCTCTGTGTGATGATGTAAATGTGGTTGTATTGTATATTAAGTATGTGTCCATGAAAGGGCATTTGATGACTTTTATTAATTAGATTACATGCTATGGTATGATTTTATTGTCATTATTTTATTGCATGATTTTTGAATCCCTTTAATTTATTTAGCCAGGGACTGCAGATGGAAATTAGCTATTTAGCTATAATTATGCATAGAACATATCTGTCTTTGAGATTAATGTTTCTGTGCATTGTCCCTTCAAATAAAGCCTAAACTAAACAAAGCGTTTTCTTTATTTTCATGACCAGTTACATTGTAGATTGTCACTGAAGGCATCACATCTATGGATGAACACACTTGGAGTTATGTACTTGACAGAAAAAGGTGAAATAAGTTTTGGATTCTCGTTTCTTCAAAATAGCCACCCTTTTTGCTCTGATTACTGCTTTGCACACTCTTAGCATTCTCTCCATGAGCTTCAAGAGGTAGTCACCTGAAATGATTTTCACTTCACAGGTGTCATAGTTTTCATGCCTTCAGCGACAATCTACAATGTAAATAGTCATGAAAATAAAGAAAATGCATTGAAATGAGAAGGTTTCACCAAACTTTTGGCCCGTACTGTATATACAAACAGTGGATATTTTCAAAAGATAAATTATAATACTTTTGAAGAGGGTGGAGCCTGGTTTCATTTGCAATCTGGGAACGCCTCCAGAAACAAACATCTTGTAGACAGGTTATATTTAATACATACTATCTAAGACCAATTATTCTTTGTGGTAGGTGTACAACTAATTAGAGTCGTGTCTGAAGGGAGTATGGCCAACTCGGTTTCAGGATATCTCCTAATGATTGGTCAACAGGCACTCAAGAGACTACAGGACGCCATGACTACTACCAGCTCTGAGCTGATGCTATGTTTTTGCGATGCTTCCTCGTTACTTTTTCGACGAGTAAAAACGCTGTGTTGTGCAGCATGGGACTGCTCCACCTTTCAATGCACTAAATTAGTCTGATTCCTCAAAAAGTTTGGCTTTAAAGATGCATCCTACAATCCATGGAAACACTAACGAGATCATGTTTGGCTTTCGAGAAACCGAACTAACACTTATATTATGCGATTGGAAACCAGATCTCTCAAGTCGGTATGTGCTGCCCGAGGGGACCTTTGTATCGCGCATGCAAAAGTCTCAATGTGCAGGATATTAACCGGGAGCAGATCTTATTTATTCTGCAACAACTGGAATGAAGAGGAAACTGTTTATTTGCTTCATAAATATGTTACATTTTGAAGTGCATCGATGGGAGAGGAAAAAAGAAACAAGTTTACGGTGTTTAAGAAGGGAGCTAAGGAAATACAAAATACGAATGAGATGAAAGAGAATTAATCATGTACTGTATATTACAATCCAATCCAATCCACTTTATTTATATAGCACATTTAAACAACAATAACGTTTCCAAAGTGCTGCACAGCCATGTTAAAAACAATATTATGCTCCACCAATGATTGAATAAAACAAAAAATGAATAAAAATAAAACCAATAAAAACAATATAAAAACAAATATGATTAAAAACTATTTTAAAGGGTAAAATCAATTAAAACAGTAAAATAAAAATAAAAGTGTATAAAAAACACAGAGGACAACAGAGGACAGAGGACCACACAACTCACGTAGTGTTAAAAGCCAAAGAATAAAAGTGGGTCTTAAGACGAGACTTAAAACACTCCACTGTGGAAGCAGTTTGATCATGGAGGGGCAGAGTGTTCCAGAGCTTAGGGCCGACCACAGAGAAGGCCCTGTCTCCCCTGGTCTTAAGTCTGGTCTTGGGCACCACGAGCTGGAGCTGGCTTTCGGACCTCAGAGCGCGCGCAGGAATGTAAATTTGGATAAGGTCCGAGATATACTGAGGTGCCAGTCCATGTAAAGATTTAAAAACAAACAGCAATGTTTTAAAATCAATTCTAAAATGAACAGAGAGCCAGTGCAAACTCTGAAGAATTGGGGTTATATGCTGGTGTTTCCTGGCCCCTGTTAAAAGACCTGCAGCTGCGTTCTGGACTAACTGCAACCGGGAGATAGCTTTTTGGCTAATGCCAGCATAAAGTATCTTGCAGTAGTCCAGGCCACTTGGAATAAAAGCATGCACGACTTGTTCAAAAAGGTTAAAAGATAAAAACGGTTTTACCTATACTAAAAGACGAAGGTGATAAAAACACGATTTTAAAACGCCATTGACTTGTTTGTCTAGTTTAAAATGGCTGTCTATAGTGAAGCCAAGGCTGGTGACTTTGGGACACACATCATTTTGCAATGGTCCCAAGTCAGTGAGGGCCGGACCAAAAACTAAAATTTCCGTTTTTCCCTCATTCATTATTAAAAAAATCTGGGCTAACCAAGCCTTGATGTCACATAGACAGTTAAGAATTTGTGCATTTGCATTTTTGGACTCAGAACCGGTTTTGCAATTATTCTGTATTGCGCACAATTGGCAAGCTTGTCCAGAACAATAGCAAACATTATCTGGAACAGTTTCGGCCTGAGCACGAATGGTCTCTTCCTTTGAATTTAAACATTCTTCCATCAATTCACAGAGCCTCTAGAATTCGTTTTCATTATTTCCCGTCTGAAAATTCCTTCGAACTCTTGCATCCGCTCCAAGGCCTATTTGGTAGTAGTGTCATGTGCGTGGCGAAATCTCAGATCATTTCAACAGTTTCGGCGTGGGCACGGATGGTCCGTTCTTTCCAATTTAAAACTTCTTCCATCAATCCACAGAGCCTTTAGAATGAACTCAGAGACATTCGTTTTTATTATTCTCCGTCTGAAAACTCCTTCGAACTCTTGCATTTGCTCCGAGGCCTTCTTGGTAATAGAGTCATGTTCGGGGCGAAATCTAAGATCATTGAACATCAACGTAGCCATTAGACACGTAATATTTGTAATATGTGCCAACATTACAGCGGACGTCAGGAACAAAAAGAGCAACTTGTAAGGAGCTGCAGATGCCTTGTTTTATGTGTGATGTCATAGGTCAGTTGGAAAATCAATACAATAATCTGCGTTAAAAAGAAATTAAGCGACCCCAAGTTTACGGGAGGCACACTGCCTATGACCAATAGTCACATCGGAGAGTGTACACAATGTGTGAAAATAACCAAAAAAAAACTAACATTCAGACTAATTTAGTCCAAGGAAACAATGACAGCCAGACCATGTCCACTTCAGGGTGAGACTGACCATCGTTTTACACACACCCAACAAGTCAAGCATAAGAAGGTGGCGAGGAAATTCATAGATACATACAGAGACAGTGAAGGAACGCACTAAATATGACAGTAATTAATCGCGAGTAACACGATAATATGACGCTTTTAAGTCCACACACTGCTGACATGGCACAACCTGTCTAGACAAGACATAAGATCAGCCTCCATGTTCTAATCCTCTTGAGTGCACATTGGGTTCCACAGACATCAAAATACAAACAGTATGATGCAGAAGGATGTGTTTTTACATTACTGGACCCTTCAGGCTCACATGCCTACCTGTACAGTGACTAAATCATAGAGCATTACTATTGCGACTAAGGTTTTACAACTTATGTATAAAATACTATACGGTCAAGCCCCATCCTATCTTGCTGATTGTATTGTACCATATGTCCCGGCAAGAAATCTGTGTTCTAAGAACTCCGGCTTAATAGTGATCCCCCCCCCCCCCCCCCACCACCACCACCACCAAAAGATTACAGGCCACAGAGCGTTTTCTATTGGGGCTCCAGTACTCTGGAACAGTTAGAGATGCTACCTCAGTAGAAGCATTTAAGTCCCATCTTCAAACTCATTTGTATACGCTAGCCTTTAAATAGACCCCACTTTTAGACCAGTTGATCTGCCGTCTCTTTTTTGCTCTGTGTGGAGAGGTTATTTGTTTACCACATATGCTGATCGAGCTGTTCAAAGTCAGAACTTTGGGTGGACCACTCATCTGTGCATCAGTTGGGGACATCTCTGTGCTGCTGACCTGTCTCCACTCAAGATGATCCACTGCTGGCCCCACTATGGACTGGACTCTCACACTATTATGTTGGATCCACTATGGACTGGACTCTCACACTATTATGTTAGATCCATTATGGACTGGACTCTCACACTATTATGTTGGATCCACTATTGACTACACTCTCACACTATTATGTTAGATCAACTATGGACTGGACTCTCACACTATTATGTTAGATCCATTATGGACTGGACTCTCACACTATTATGTTGGATCCACTATTGACTACACTCTCACACTATTATGTTAGATCCACTATGGACTGGACTCTCACACTATTATGTTAGATCCACTATGGACTGGACTCTCACACTATTATGGTAGATCCACTATGGACTGGACTCTCACACTATTATGTTAGATCCACTATGGACTGGACTCTCACACTATTATGGTAGATCCACTATGGACTGGAGTCTCACACTATTATGTTAGATCCACTATGGACGGGACTCTCACACTATTATGTTAGATCCACTATGGACTGGACTCTCACACTATTATGTTAGATCCACTATGGACTGGACTCTCACACTATTGACTAGTTCCAATATGGACTGGACTCACACATTATTATGTTGGCTCCACTATGGACTGGACTCTCACACTATTATGTTAGATCCACTATGGACTGGACTCTCACACTATTATGTTGGATTCCCTATGGACTGCACTCACACTATTATGTTAGATCCACTACGGACTGGACTCTCACACTATTATCTAGATCCACTATGGACTGGACTCTCACACTATTATGTTGGATTCCCTATGGACTGCACTCACACTATTATGTTAGATCCACTACGGACTGGACTCTCACACTATTAGCTAGATCCACTATGGACTGGACTCTCACACTATTATCTAGATCCACTATGGACTGGACTGTATCACTATGAACAAGATCCACTATGGACTGGACTCTCACTATTATGTTAGATCCACTATGGACTGGACTTTCACACTATTATGTTAGATCCACTATGGACTGGACTCACACTATTAACTAGATCCACTACGGACTGGACTGTCACACTATTAACAAGATCCACTATGGACTGGACTCTCACACTATTAACTAAATCCACTATGGACTGGACTCTCACACTATTAACTAGATCCACTATGGACAGGACTCTCACACTATTATGTTAGATCCACTATGGACTGGACTTTCAAACTATTATGTCAGATCCACTATGGACTGGACTTTCACACTATTATGCCAGATCCACTACGGACTGGACTCTCACACTATTAACTAGATCCACTCGACTTCCATTGCACCGTTCGCCCAGGGGTGGGGTCCCCCACATCTGCGGTGCCCTCCAAGGTTTCTCATTGTATCCCATTGGGTTGATTTTTTCCTTGCCCTGATGTGGGATTTGAACCGAGGATGTCATTGTGGCTTGTGCAGCCCTTTGAGACACTTGTGATTAAAGGCTTTAAAAAATAAACTTTGATTTATTGATTGAATGAATTTTCCTTGTTATTTAGCAGCTTGAAGGCCAACTGAAATGAGATGTTCTTATTTAAACGGGGATAGCAGCTCCATTCTATGTGTCATACTTGATCATTTCGCGATATTGCCATATTTTTGCTGAAAGGATTTAGTAGAGAACATCCACGATAAAGTTCACAACTTTCGGTACTAAGAGAAAAGCCCTGCCTGTACAGGAAGTCGCAGACGATGACGTCACATGTTTGATGGCTCCTCACATATTCACATTGTTTTTAATGGGAGCCTCCAACAAAAAGAGCTATTCGGACAGAGAAACGACAATTTCCCCATTAATATGAGCGAGGATGAAAGATTTGTGTTTGAGGACATTGATAACGACGGACTAGAAAAAAATAAAAAAAAGTTAAATAAAAAAAAAAACAAACACGATTGCATTGGGACGATTCCGATGTTTTTAGACACATTTACTAGTATAATTCTGGGAAATCCCTTATCTTTCTATTGTGCTGCTAGTGTTTTAGTGAGTTTAACAGTACCTGATAGTCGGAGGGGTGCGTCCATGGCCGGGTGTTGACGGCAGCTTTATGGACGGCACAAGTTCAGCTGATCTCCGGTAAGAAGCGACTTTTTAACCACAATTTTCTCACCGAAACCTGCTGGTTGACATTCGGTCGGGATCCATGTCCGCTCTGATCCATAGTAAAGTTTCACCTCCGTGAATTTTAAACAAGGAATTACCGTGTGTTTGTGTGGCTAAAGGCTAAAGCTTCCCCACTCCGTCTTTCTACTTTGACTTCTCCAATATTAATTGAACAAATTGCAAAAGATTCAGCAACACAGATGTCCAAAATACTTTTAGCTGTGTGTGTGTGTGCAGCGCTCATATTCCTAACAGCCCGTGACATCATCATTACGCGACGTTTTCAAGAAAAAACTCCCGGGAAATTTAAAATTGCAATTTAGTAAACTAAAAAGGCCGTACTGGCATGTGTTGCAATGTTAATATTTCACTGTCATGATCCGTAGTCTGGATCATGTTTACTTTAGTTATTTTCTGTTAGTTTGGATTCCCTTTGTTGTTTGTGTACCTTTGCGAGTTAGTTTGGTCACCATGGTAACGTATTAATTTCACCTGCTGCGGGTTCCAGACGCACACCTGTTTTTGTTAATTGCTTTCTTACTTAAGCCTGCCTTGTCCCGTCAGTCGGTCTCGGTCCCTTGTTTGCGGTATGCAACTATTTCGTTGGTATTTACTAAATTTCTTGTTACCTGATCCTGTGCTGGTGTTAGCATTAGCTTCTGTGCTTTCGCCAGGCGTTTCTTTTCGTCTGTTTTTTTACTAGTGTTTTTGTTATTAAATCATTCTTACCTTTACGTTGTTGTCCGGAGTGTCTGTTTGCGTTGGAGGAACGATCCCGCATTAAAATGCGACCCACAGGTGACATTTACCATTGATATATAAACTATCAGACTGCGTGGTGGCTAGTAGTGGCTTTCAGAAGGCCTTTAAACTCCACTCTAAACATCAGCTTTGCTGATGCCGTTTTTGCTTTGCTGGAGGTGTGCGGTGTTGTCCTGACATCTACTTGAACACATGCTGGTATCAGCCATCCATCCATCCATCTTCTTCCGCTTATCCGAGGTCGGGTCGCGGGGGCAACAGCCTAAGCAGGGAAACCCAGACTTCCCTTTCCCCAGCCACTTCGTCTAGCTCTTCCCGGGGGATCCCGAGGCGTTCCCAGGCCAGCCGGGAGACATAGTCTTCCCAACGTGTCCTGGGTCTTCCCCGTGGCCTCCTACCGGTTGGACGTGCCCTAAACACCTCCCTAGGGAGGCGTTCGGGTGGCATCCTGACCAGATGCCCGAACCACCTCATCTGGCTCCTCTCGATGTGAAGGAGCAGCGGCTTTACTTTGAGTTCCTCCCGGATGACAGAGCTTCTCACCCTATCTCTAAGGGAGAGACTTGCCACTCGGCGGAGGAAACTCAATTTGGCTGCTTGTACCCGTGATCTTATCCTTTCGGTCATGACCCAAAGCTCATGACCATAGGTGAGGATGGAAACGTAGATCGACCGGTAAATTGAGAGCTTTGCCTTCCGGCTCAGCTCCTTCTTCACCACAACGGATCGGTACAACGTCCACATTACTGAAGACGCCGCACCGATCCGCCTGTCGATCTCACCATCCACTCTTCCCTCACTCGTGAACAAGACTCCTAGGTATGGTATCAGCCATAGTAAAAGGAAATGGGGGAGGAAGGAGGTCAGTAATGTTGATAAGTTTTAAATGTTGAGACTCCCTGGGATTTACAGGTGGTGGTTTGAAAGGGTCCTAGGAAAATTCAGTGGGTTCTCAGTAGAGCTGGGCGATATATCGAATATACTGGATATATTGCGGGTGTGTCTCTGTGTGATATAGAAAATGACTATCTGGTGATATTGGAGTATACCAGTGGTTCTCAAACTTTTTATGTCATCCCCCACTTTGGACAGGGGGGAGTTTTCAAGCCCCACCTGCCCCCATCGCCACAACAGAACGCTAATGCCAAGCTTAACATTTTCAAATTTATTGAACATCAAGTAACATTCAAGTCAGGGTTTCCCCACACATTCATTTATTTGTGGCGGCTCGCCACGAAAGAATTACGGCCGCCACAAATAAAAAAAATACAAAAAAATTGGGCTTTTGACTCGCTTGACCGCTCATAAAAGCAATGGGACTCTGTCTGTGAATGGAGCTTGTAGTTACAAAAGACTCCGGCTTATTAGTGATTCCTAGAGCCCAAAAAAAGTCTGCGGGCTATAGAGCGTTTTCCGTTCGGGCTCCAGTACTCTGGAATGCCCTCCCGGTAACAGTTCGAGATGCTACCTCAGTAGAAGCATTTAAGTCTCACCTTAAAACTCATCTGTACACTCTAGCCTTTAAATAGACATCCTTTTTAGACCAGTTGATCTGCCGCTTCTTTTCTTTCTCCTATGTCCCCCCCTCCCTTGTGTGAGGAGGTCCGGTCCGATGACAATGGATGAAGTACTGGCTGTCCAGAGTCGAGACCCAGGATGGACCGCTCGCCTGTATCGATTGGGGACATCTCTACGCTGCTGATCCGCCTCCGCTTGGAATGGTTTCCTGTGGACGGGACTCTCGCTGCTGTCTTGGATCCGCTTGAACTGAACTCTCGCGGCTGTGTTGGAGCCACTATGGATTGAACTTTCACAGTATCATGTTAGACCCGCTCGACATCCATTGCTTTCGGTCCCCTAGAGGGGGGGGGTTGCCCACATCTGAGGTCCTCTCCAAGGTTTCTCATAGTCAGCATTGTCACTGGCGTCCCACTGGATGTGAATTCTCCCTGCCCACTGGGTGTGAGTTTTCCTTGCCCTTTTGTGGGTTCTTCCGAGGATGTTGTAGTCGTAATGATTTGTGCAGTCCTTTGAGACATTTGTGATTTGGGGCTATATAAATAAACATTGATTGATTGATTGATATTATATAAATATGTAAATATGATATAAATATGTATATAAATATGTACATAAAGTGTTGTAATTATATTCCAACTCCGCGTTCTTCTTGGTCATTTCCGCCGCAAGAATAGAATAATAAAAACAATTTTGAAGTGAAATTCCCTCCCGTTCCTCGCGCCCCACCTGTCATGTCTCTATTCCCTACAGGTGGGGCCCGCCCCCCACTTTGAGAAATGCTGGAGTATACGTTCTCACGCTGCGGGCATTACACTACAGGCTCTTCTCACTTTTCTCTTTTGTCTCTCCTTCTCCCAGAGACGTAAAACAAGCGCACCTTCTAACGTACGTCACATACGTGCAACGTCATACGCCCTCGCGGAGCAGAGAGGTAGCGATAGGCAACGTTAGAGGTAGAGCGGTAACGTTAGCTGTGGTGCTAACGGTGCGGTGCGAGTGGTAATACGAGAGAGAGAAGGTGCAAATCTGGTAACAAATGAAGGAAGAATTAATTCCCGAGAAAAAAAGCAGGCGGTGGTTTGGCTTCAAGCGGAAATATGTCGGACAGATATATGCAAGATGTCAAGTGCGGCAAAAGCATTGCTACAAAAAGTAGCGCCACTGCTAATTTGTAGCATCCTTTGAAAAGTCACCGGCTAAAGAATGAAGAGTGCTTGAAACTCTGCATGTCAACATCTCTGTTCGGTGCCATTCGGCAACCATTTCCACATCTACAGCGTATGAAACAAATAGTCAAGAACAGAAGGAGATAACGTCCGCAGGAACCTACCACACAGCGAAGGACATACACTATTTGATTTCCTATTATGCAGCTCATTTTTATTTGACACCTATGGAAATATCTTGTGTGACATCATGCACTTTTACATATTGCACATGAATGGGTAAATAATAGAACAAAATAACTATATTATCACCCATATTGCACTCCAAGAAACAAGCAAATCAGTTATCTGTCCAAATGCCATTAATAATTTAGAAAAATAAGAATTAAAGAACTACTGTATTTCATTAAATAGCCGCAGGACATATAGTATGCGCCTGCCTTGAATTACTGCCGGATCAAACTCGCTTTGCAAAATAATTAGCGCATGCTAAGTTTTACCGACTGGTCAAACTCGTGACGTCACGAGTGACACTTCCCCTGTCATCATTTTAGAAATGGAGGAGGCAGATTTCAATACCGTTAATTTGAAATCGCATCAAGGGAAGAAGATTAAGAGTTATTCAGTAGGATTTAAGGTCCAAGCTTACATCACACTCAATTTTTTACTGCATGCCTTTGGTAAGTGCCGGAGTGAGAAGAGGTTTTAAAATAATTAGCGCATGTCATATTTTTTATTTTATTTATTTATTTATTTTTTATTTTATTTATCCTCCGTGTCAGCATCAACTCCACTCGTCTCAGTCAACTTTGGAGATTGTTAGGCCCGCTTGGCTTGCTCGTTGTTTTAGCGCGCTAGTTAGCTTAGCATGCTAGTTAGCTTAGCTTGTTAGCCGCTAACAAAGATAAATGATAAATGGGTTGTACTTTTATAGCGCTTTTCTACCTTCAAGGTACTCAAAGGGCTTTGACACTACTTCCACATTCACACACACATTCACACACACATTCACACACTGATGGAGGGAGCTGCCATGCAAGGCGCCAACCAGCACCCATCAGGAGCAAGGGTGAAGTGTCTTGGTACTAGGTGGGAATTGAACCAGGGACGCTCGGGTTGCGCACGGCCACTCTCCCCACTGCGCCACGCCGTCCCACGGATTTGATCAACAAATCGCTTAGTTAAGATCAAGTGTGAGTGTAAAGTTTTGTGATTGTGTGAAAATGTGCGAAAGAACCATAGCTAAGTATGAGGAGGAACTTTGTTGTGTGAAAATGTGCGAAAGAACCATAGCAGAGTACGAGGAGGAACTTTCTCCTTTTTGGGGGCGGTTTAGCTCGGTTGGTAGAGTGGCCGTGCTAGCAACTTGAGGGTTGCAGGTTCGATTCCCGCTTCCGCCATCCTAGTCACTGCCGTTGTGTCCTTGGGCAAGACACTTTACCCACCTGCTCCCGGTGCCACCCACACTGGTTTGAATGTAACTTAGATATTGGGTTTCACTATGTAAAGCGCTTTGAGTCACTAGAGAAAAAGCGCTATATAAATATAAATCACTTCACTTACTTTTACCGCATGCCTTTGGTAAGTGCCGGAGTGAGAAGAGGTTTTAAAATAATTAGCGCATGCTTACTTTTACCGCATGCCTTTGTTAAGCGCAGGAGTGAGAAGAGGTTTTAAATTAATAAGCTCCCCGGCGGAAATTCAAGGAAATACGGTATGTGGATTTTCTTTAGTTTTTAATAACAATTACATCAGCGGCGAGCAATTTTACTGATAGTCCTTTAACAGAACATATCTATTTTGTTAAGTGTCAATATTTTTCACAATTGCTAATTAAATTGAATGAAAATTGCTTGTTGGTCTGCGAAATGTGTTCAGGCTTGTCACTCGACGCGGTCTCTCACACGTGTGCATGCAGGGAGCACGTGCACACACACAAAAGCAGTCCAAGGGAAGCAATTATCAATTTGCGCTCTTGTTGTTTGAAGAATATACATTCAATGTTAGCTATCCAGACCTTAGCGAACAACACACAACGCTAATGCGTATGTGCACCTGTTACATACAGGCGGAGTTATGACATACCGTGCTGAAAGTCGTAAGAGGGCGGCATTCAATGGCACTTAGGAAAGTTGGCATCCACGTAAAGGTTGCAAACAGCCCCCTTTTAGTGAGAACTAGGGCTGGGCAATTTTTTAATATTTCTATATTTTTAGGCCATGTCACGATACACCATATACATGTGGATATTTTGCCTTAGCCTTGAATGAACACTTAATATATACAATGACAGCAGTATGATGATTCTATGTGTCTACATCAGTGGTTCTTAACCTGGGTTCTATGGAACCCAAAGGGTTCGGTGAGTCGGGCTCAGGGGTTCGGCGGAGGTCAAAACACACCCGACTCATCATGTAAATAAAAACTTTCTCCCTATCGTCGTATTACGGATACAGCAACAGCAGAAGTATTTTGTTGTGAGTTTATGCACTGTGTTGGTTTTGTTCTTTGAACAAGGTGATGTTCATGCACGGTTCATTTTGTGCACCAGTAAAAAAACACGGTAACACTTTAATTTGGGGAACATATTCACCATTAATTAGTTGCTTATTAACGTGCAAAATTAGTAACATATTGGCTCTTAACTAGTCATTATAAGTACGTATTAATGCCTTATTCGGCATGGCCTTATTATAACCCTAACTCTCTAACCCAGGGGTCGGGAACCTTTTTGGCTGAGAGAGCCAAGAAGCCAAATAATTTAAAATGTATTTCCGTAAGAGCCATATAATATTTTTTTTAACACTGAACACAACAAAACGCGTGCATTTTTAAGAAAGACCAACATTTCTAGAGAGGTCTCCTATTCTTTGTAATAACATTGTTATTCTGAAGCTAACTGTTGAGGGGGCGTGGCCTGCGGGCCTGCAGCGAAGCAGGGTGTTGCCAGGACAGGCCTCGAATTCAGCGACAGGTGCGTAGATGGCCCACCTGGGCCTTTTTATCTGATCACCTGTCGCTATGTTATAAGCAGCAGCCAGGAGGAGAGACTGGGTTGGGGCTGGAAATACTCCCATCCCCCTCCCACCCATTTTCTGCCGCTTATTCCCGTTCGGGGTCGCGGGGGGCGCTGGCGCCTATCTCAGCTACAATCGGGCGGAAGGCGGGGTACACCCTGGACAAGTCGCCACCTCATCGCAGGGCCAACACAGATAGACAGACAACATTCACACTCACATTCACACACTAGGGCCAATTTCAGTGTTGCCAATCAACCTATCCCCAGGTGCATGTCTTTGGAAGTGGGAGGAAGCCGGAGTACCCGGAGGGAACCCACGCATTCACGGGGAGAACATGCAAACTCCACACAGAAAGATCCCGAGCCTGGATTTGAACCCAGGACTGCAGCACCTTCGTATTGTGAGGCAGACGCACTAACCCCTCTGCCACCGTGAAGCCCGCTGGAAAAACTATTGCTGGAAAACAACTGAGAGACTTATTGAAAAATAAAACAATATTGTAACCCTGAAACTGGCTCTCATGTCAGTGCTTGGTGGTCTGAAGAACCCTCTGGAGGGCAAGCCCCACACTAACCAATAATAAATAAATGACTTCTTACCAACCAACTTCTTGAACATAAAAATGCATGACAGTATTTTATATTTTGAACGTTATTTTTAACACTGTGATTACAAGGGGAATCATTCATTATTTATCGTGTTAAGCAATGTCAGCTCAGATTTATCCGAGAGCCAGATGCAGTCATCAAAAGAGCCACATCTGGCTCGCGAGCCATAGGTTCCCTACCCCTGGTCCAACCCTAACCAAATAACTCTAAATTAAGTCTTTGTTACTGAGAATTAGGGCTGCAACAACTAATCGATTAAATCGATTAAAATCGATTATAAAAATAGTGAGCGATTAATTTAGTAATCGATTTGTTGGATCTATGCTATGCGCATGCGCAGAGGCTACTTTTTTTATTTATCTAAAATATATATATATATATATATATATATTTTTTTTTTATTTTTTTTTAAATAAACCTTTATCTACATACTGCAACATTTACAAACAGCTGAGAAACAATAATCAAAAAGGGTATGGTGCCACTATGCTGTTTTTTAATAAAATACTGGAAAAGATAGAAATGTAGTTGGTCTCTTTTACTCGATAATTAATCGATTAATCAAAGCAATAATTGACATATTATTCGATTATCAAATTAGTTGTTAGTTGCAGCCCTACTTAGAATATGTTCCCCTGGCGTCCAAAAAACTCTAAATTAAGTCTTTGTTACTTAGAATATGTTCCCAATACTAAAGTGTTACCAAAAACATATACTGTATTTTTCGGACTATAAGTCGCTCCGGAGTATAAGTCGCACCCACGGCCAAACTAAGAAAAAAACCTCGAATTATAGTCCAAAAAATACATTAACTCTGTCTTGAATTTGAAAAAAACATTTAAATTGTCTTTTTCACTAAAGAAGGGTTCGGTGAATGCGTACATATAAAAAGTGCAACATTAAACAGTTTCAAGTCAACTCATCATGCTTAATTTATCACAGCATTTGGGAAGCCTGTGTTGATTTTTATTATGTAAATGTTTTATTGTTATCAACATGTGATAGCAGGGACCCTGCCATTCAAAGCTTTTCTGTCCGTAAAACACACACACACTAAGCAAAATGAACTAACTGGCCTTCACCTCAAGCCAAAACTGCTAGCGAGCTGAGCTGCAGTTTAAGTTTCTAGAAGGTCAACAGGCTCATAGTGATGTTAGTAGTAGTTGACTGGGAGGTTTTTATAATCATTTGGGAAGAGTACGCTGCCAAATGCTCACCTGCTAAACACCTATCTGCTCGACGCTGAAGCATTTACTACATGCGCTCTGAATACGCACTTCTGATTGGCTGTTACCGCTATATATGTAACCAATCAGATGGTTGTGTGGGTGGGACAATGCTGGGTGCTGACACAGAGGCAGAAGAAGCAAAGCAGCTTGTTAAGACTTTAGCTTAGAGAAGGTGCGTTCGGTACACCCCCGTACTGAAACGGTTCAATACAAATACACGTACAGTTACACCCCTAGTGAGAACGTAGACTCCAATATCACCATATAATCATTTTTTATATACTCGATATATCAAATATATTCCATATATCGCCCAGCCCTAATACCTAGCAACATCATCATATTTGTAAAGGCCAAACGCTGAACGTATCCTCACCATGTTGGTGATCTCAGGGTACGCAGACTCCACCAGGACACCTCTGTTGGTGGACACATAGTCCACCAGCTCATTCAGTGTGGCCCTCTTGATCTCCTTGCTCTTCATCTCCGTCACCGAGTCAATGAAGTCAAAGAGCATGCAGCACTGCCGGAGCTTCTGATTGAAAAGTTCCTGTTGCTCGGTGGAGGGTGCATCTGGAATCACAAAAGGGAAAATAAAGAAATGTTGGTTACTTCGCACTACAGCAGAAGGTTATTTCCCCAGGTTTTACCCAGGGAAAAAAGAAAATAATTTGTAAATAATGTAACTGATGTCCATGAGTGTACGTCACTTTTCGCTTGCGAGGTGTGCGCACCAGAGCGAGCGGCTGCACTGACTGATGCTATCCTGAATATGTTGCTAACTGACATGAGGCTACTATCAATGGTGGAGGATGAAGGTTTTAGACAAATGATTCACGCCCTCAACCCTGGTTACACTCTTCCCGCGAGGAACCATTTTACCAAACTGATGGAGAGGAAGTACGAGCGGACATTCCATGCTGTGTAGACTGACATAAAAGCCACCCAGAGCAAAATTGCTCTCACTATTGATGTGTGGACAAGTGTAGCCTACCTTGGCAATACATGCCACTACATTGGAGATGAATGGAACATGAAGTCAATCGGCCTTACGACCATGCCACCAGAGAAAAGACATTCAGTATCCAACATTGCAGAATGGTTGGAATAGGTAATAGCCAGGTTTGAAATTCCCATATGCAAAATTATTGCTATTGTGCATCACTTTATAAAAAAAAATAAAACATTGTAACACTTGCCTTGTTTTATTTGGCAAGTCGAAAGGACATGGTGCCAGTATGCTGTTGTTTTTTTTTTTAAATAAAGTATTGGAAATTATAGAAATGTAGTTTGTCTGTTTTATCCGATTATTAATCGAAGTAATAATCGACAGATTAATCGATTATCAAATTAATCGTTAGTTGCAACCCTAGCTAGTACATCAATTAATTAGCAATTATCAGAAATTACTTGGTCTTGTCGAGAGACTGACCTATCTGGGTTTTTGTCGATTAAACGCAGCTGAATTTTTCAACGCTAGAATAGAATAGAATGGACTTTATTGTCATCACATTTGCATATAACGAGATTAAGGACTCCAACTTAAGGTGCGGTAGAGGGAACAAATATGGGATAAAAAATAAATTACACAAGAAGTAATAAAGATAAAACTAAAATCCTGTGCAATATACAAAACAATATACAAAATACTGCACAATATACAGAACAAGACAAGAGTACCAGACTAATAAATAACAATCAATGTCGGACGTATTGCACTTGAAGGGTAATATTGCACATTGGGGTATTAGGGTAGGATATTGTATAGGGGTTGAAAATTTATAGAATGGATTTTATTGTCATTATATTTGCATATAACGAGATTAAGGACTCCAACTTAAGGTGCGGTAGTGGGAACAAATATGGGATAAAGATAAAATTACACAAGAGGTAATAAAGATAAAAGTAAGAATGTAAATAAACAGACTACTATCCAATAAAAATAATAAGCAATCCTGTGCAATATACAAAACACTATACGAAATACTGCACAATATACAGAACAAGACAAGAGTACCGGAGTAATACATAATAATCAGTGTCGGATTTATTGCACTCGAAGGGTAATATTGCACAGTAAGGTATTAGCGTAAGATATTGTATAGGTGTGAATTATTTATAGAATGGACTTTATTGTCATTAAATTTGCATATAACGAGATTAAGGACTCCAACTTAAGGTGCGGTAGTGGGAACAAATATGGGATAAAAATAAATTAAGCAAGAGGTAATAAAGATAAAAGTAAGAATTGAAATAAACAGACTACTATCCAATAAAAATAATAAGCAATCCTGTACAATATACAAAACACTACACAAATACAAAATACTGTACTATTTACAGAACTCGGGGACAGAGGGTCACTGCACCAGCGCCACTTAAGCACTTTGTCCAGTTTACATCTGCTGTGACAACTAGAAAATACACGAGCCTCCACCAGGGGGCAGTGTAGCGTACCCAGATGTAAAACATATTTTTGCACAATCAGCCTTTTCATATAAAGCCATAAAGGAATGGAACAACCTCACAACAAACTTGAAAAGTCTAACAAATGACTCTTCGTTCACAATTGAAGTTAAAAAGTGGCTTCGGAGCAACCGAAGCTGCTCACACGGTCACTAAGGTGGCCACTATGTTTGACACATCAATTTAATGTGTATTATATATATCAGTGACAGCATTTTTGTTGTAAATTGTGAGGTGTGTGCAAGTCACAAAAAAATCGTCCCATTAAAAGGAAATGCTCGTTAACTCTATTGTCGCTTCACTTTGACAACCCTACTCTAAACAAAAAAAAGTGACATTCAGCCACAAAGAGGCAGTGTAGTCATTTACAGCTTTGACAGTTAAAGCCTTTTATGGATTAGGTGGTGAGTACGTTGAGGGTTATTAAAGCTGTCCAGACCAGCCAAGCTATTAACAGCATTTGGAAGCCGTCCAGGCGGGCACACCGCACCGCACCGCACGGCCATGTTGTGTCCAGGCACAGCGCAGGTAATCGCTGTGGCCCCAGGACAGTCCCCTGCTGAGAGTTGCATCACTTTGAGGTCATACACTTTGTGCAAGGTCAGCGTCAAGCACTTTCATAATCCCCTATCAAGATTTTTAGTGCACCGTACACAACATTGAGTCAATATTTTTTGAAGAAAGAAAACTTGGCCGGATCACAAATTGTTGTGTCTAGCTGCAAGCTTGATATTTAGCAATACAACAAAATAGGCAGCACACATCACGTCAGGACCACAAACAAAACAAACAAAAAAGCCGACGGATGTTGCTGACAGTTGACAAAGCACATATGCAACTTTAAGGGTTGAACTTGACATGAACCCGTTAGCGAGTAGACAACATGAAGAATTGGATTCTGCCTTAATGGTATAAGCAGAACTGTTGTATCACTTTGCAGGGGCATTAAAATATTCTTCCATCCATCTTCTTCCGCTTATCCGAGGTCGGGTCGCGGGGGCAACAGCCTAAGCAGGGAAACCCAGACTTCCCTCTCCCCAGCCACTTCGTCTAGCTCTTCCCGGGGGATCCCGAGGCGTTCCCAGGTCAACCGGGAGACATAGTCTTCCCAACGTGTCCTGGGTCTTCCCCGTGGCCTCCTACCGGTTGGACGTGCCCTAAACACCTCCCTAGGGAGGCGTTCGGGTGGCATCCTGACCAGATGCCCGAACCACCTCATCTGGCTCCTCTCCATGTGAAGGAGCAGCGGCTTTACTTTGAGTTCCTCCCGGATGACAGAGCTTCTCACCTTATCTCTAAGGGAGAGACCCGGAAACTCATTTGGGCCGCTTGTACCCGTGATCTTATCCTTTCGGTCATGACCCAAAGCTCATGGCCATAGGTGAGGATGGGAACGTAGATCGACCGGTAAATTGAGAGCTTTGCCTTCCGGCTCAGCTCCTTCTTCACCACAAAATATTCTTGTTTATGATAAATCACAGTAGAGCTGGGCGATATATCAATTTACTCGATTTTATCTCTGTGCGATATAGAAAATGACTATGTGGTGATATTGGAGTATACTTTCTCACACAGTTGCTTTTAGCTGCATGCCTTTCTCACTCTTTCTTGTCTCTCCTCACAGAGACATAAACAAGCGCACCTGCTTACATACGTCACATACTGTCACGTGTGCAACGTCACACGGCCTCCCGAAGCAGAGAGGTAGCTACATGGGTAGCATTAGCTGTGATGCTGCGGGTGCGGTGCGTGTGGTAATACGAGAGAGAGAAGGTACAAATCTGGTAACAAATGAAGGAAGAATTCATTCCCACGAAAAACAGCACGGGGTCCATCGTCTGGCGGTGGTTTGACTTTAAGCGGGGTTATGTTGAACAATTATGCGGCAAAAGCGTTGCTACATAAAGTAGCATTACTGCTAATTTGTTGCATCAATTGAAAAGTCACCCGCTAGAGCAGGGGTCGGGAACCTTTTTGGCCGAGACAGCCATACAAGCCAAATATTTTAAAAAGTATTTCCATGAGAGCCATATAATATTTTATTCAAGACTGAATACCACTAAATCTGTGCATTTTTAAGTAAGACCAACATTTTTTGTGTATAATAAGTCTCTTATTCTTTTTAATAGCATTGTTATTCTGAAGCTAACCAACAATAAATAAAATACTTCTTACCATTAATGCGACTTCTTGAACAGGTGCGGTAGAAACCGAATGGATGGATTAAAATGCATGAGAATGTTTTATATTTTGAACGTTATTGACACTGTGATTACCAGCGGAATTATTCATTACTTATCGTGTTAAGCAATGTCAGCTAAGATTTATTTATTTTGGGGTCTCCCCATGTCTAGCATTAAAAGATTACAGATGGTACAAAATGTGGCTGCTAGACTTTTGACAAGAACAAGAAAGTTTGATCACATTACGCCTATACTGTATATACCTTTGTATACATATATACATACCTATATACCTATAGTGTATATACCTTTATATACATATATACATACATATATACCTGTACTGTATATACCTTTATATACATATATACATACATATATACCTATAGTGTATATACCTTTATATACATATATACATACATATATACCTATAGTGTATATACCTTTATATACATATATACATACATATTACGCCTGTACTGTACATACCTTTATATACATACATATATACCTATAGTGTATATACCTTTATATACATATATACATACATATATACCTATAGCGTATATACCTTTATATACATATATACATACATATTACGCCTGTACTGTATATACCTTTATATACATATATACATACATATATACCTGTACTGGCTCACCTGCACTGGCTTCCTGTGCACTTAAGATGTGACTTTAAGGTTTTACTACTTACGTATAAAATACTACACGGTCTAGCTCCATCCTATCTTGCCGATTGTATTGTACCATATGTCCCGGCAAGAAATCTGCGTTCAAAGGACTCCGGCTTATTAGTGATTCCCAAAGCCCCAAAAAAGTCTGCGGGCTATAGAGCTTTTTCATTTCGGGCTCCAGTACTCTGGAATGCCCTCCCGGTAAAAGTTTGGGATGCCACCTCAGTAGAAGCATTTAAGTCTCACTTTAAAACTCATTTTTATACTCTAGCCTTTAAATAGACTCCCTTTTTAGACCAGTTGATCTGCCGTTTCTTTTCTTTTTCTTCTATGTCCCACTCTCCCTTGTGGAGGGGGTCCGGTCCGATCCGGTGGCCATGTACTGCTTGCCTGTGTATCGGCTGGGGACATCTCTGCGCTGCTGATCCGCCTCCGCTTGGGATGGTTTCCTGCTGGCTCCGCTGTGAACGGGACTCTCGCTGCTGTGTTGGATCCGCTTTGGACTGGACTCTTGCGACTGTGTTGGATCCATTATGGATTGAACTTTCACAGCATCATGTTAGACCCGCTCGACATCCATTGCTTTCCTCCTCTCCAAGGTTCTCATAGTCATCATTGTCACCGATGTCCCACTTGGTGTGAGTTTTCCTTGCCCTTATGTGGGCCTACCGAGGATGTCGTAGTGGTTTGTGCAGCCCTTTGAGACACTAGTGATTTTTAGGGCTATATAAGTAAACATTGATTGATTGATTGATCTGAGAGCCAGGTGCAGTCATCAAAAGAGCCACATCTGGCTCTAGAGCCATAGGTTCCCTACCCCTGCGCTAGAGAATGAAGAGTGCTTGAAACTCTGCATGTCCAACGGTTCACCCAACAAAACGCCAACACAACCATTTCCGGATCAACATGTTATAAAAAAAATAGTCAACAACAAAAGGAGATAACGTCCGCAGGAACCTACCACATAGTGAAGGACATACACTATTTGATTTCCTATTATGCATTTTTAATTGGACAGTTATTGAAATATCTTGTGTGACATCATGCACAAAAGTGCACTTGATTTTTTTTTAACTTTTGTAGTGGCGTTCCGTACAAAAAGTGCACTTTAATTGAGTGTTGTTTTGATATGTCATCTTAGTGACATCATGCACAAAAGTGCACTCATAGCTTGTTTTAAAATGTCTCTGATAATCTTGCACTTTGTTTTGAAATGACATGAATGTTTGTGCCACTGCTTAATAACTGTTTCATAAATACACTTTTAGTTGTGGTTTCCCTCAATGCATGAAAGTTTAAAAGTAGCATATATGAATGCAGTATGAAGAAGAATGTTTGAATGTAGACACATAGAATTATCATACTGCTGTGATTATATGCATCAAGTGTTCATTCAAGGCTAAGGCAAAATATCCAGATATATATGTTGTATGGGGACATGTAATTTCCCCTCGGGGATCAATAAAGTATTTCTGATTCTGATGGCCCAAAAATATTGAGATATTAATAAAAGGCCATATTGCCCAGCCTTAAATCACAGTGAATAGTAAATCTTAAATATATGTGGCCTGTAATAATTTCGCCAAAACCTTAGGTCAGGGGTGTCAAACTCCTTTTAGATCGGGGCCACATGAAGTACAATCTACTCCAAAGTGGGCCGGACTGGTAAAATCACGGCATGATAACTTAAAACTAAAGAAAACTTCAGATTGTTTTCTTTGTTTAAAAATACAACGAACACATTCTGAAATTGTACAAATCATAATGTTGTTTTGGGGTTTTTTACACTTACATGTTTTGGTTAATAGTATTCCATCTTTATTTGTCGTTATTTGTATTTTATGAATTAATTATGTGATAATATTCATCAGTCAACTTATTAGTGTTCATTTTTAATTTATCAAGATAAAAAACATCAAAATCAAATTACAGTATGTTATTTATGTAGTTTGATCATTTTCCTCGGCTGATGTACTAACATCATTTGTTTTTTTTATATGTAGCATCATCTACAACAGGGGTAATGAACCTATGGCTCGGGAGCCAGATGTGGCTCTTTTGATGACTGCATCCGGCTCTCGGATAAATCTGAGCTGGCATTGCTTAACACGATAAGTAATGAATAAATTCACTTGTAATCACAGTGTTAAAAATAATGTTCAAAATATAAAACATTGTCATGCATTTTTAATCCATCCATCAGTTTTCTACCGCACCTGTTCAAGAAGTTGCGTTAATGGTAACAAGTTATTTACTATTGGTTAGTGTGGGGCTTGCCCTCCTGGGGGTTCTGTAGACCACCAAGCACCGACATGAGTGCCTGTTTCAGGGTTACAATATTGTTTTATTTTTCAATAAGTCTCTCAATTGCTTTCCAGCAATTGTCTTTTTCTCTTTCGTTTTCGTTCGCGCTCTGGCTCCAGCCCCAACCCCGTCTCTCCTAATGGCTGCTGCTTATAACAGAGCGACAGGTGATTAGATAACAAGGCAAAGGTGGGCCGTCTACGCACCTGTCGCTTATTCAGAGGCCGGTCCTGGCACACCCCAGTTCGCTGCAGGCCCGCAGGCCACGCCCCATCCACAGTTAGCTTCAGAATAACAATGTTATTACAAAGAATAAGAGACCTATTATACTCTAGAAATGTTGGTCTTACTTAAAAATGCACGCGTTTAGTTATGTTCAGTGTTAAAAAAAATATTGTATGGCTCTTACGGAAATACATTTTAAAATATTTGGCTTTTTGGCTCTTTCAGCCAAAAAGGTTCCCGACCCCTGATGTACAAAGATATAAATAATTGCTATTGCGACATCTAGTGGACACATTCAAACATTTTAGGTGCATTTTTTATACTTAACGAACTCATCCCGGCCCTCGGGCCATATGTTTGACACCCCTGCCTTAGGTTAAAGAAAAATATTCAATTGCATAACACATCCATTAAATATTTGGGTTATGCAGAGGATGATAAACATAGCCTGCTGTTTTGCTGCAAACAATTACCACTGGCAACCATGTTGCTTAGAATATACATACCAAACTTGTCTTTTAAATCTTTGGGTGTTTGAAAGGAACCATTTGCGTTCCACTTTTTTCTCTCTTTGCCTCTCCAGCTACAGACTGACTTGTATCCCCCCTGCCTCCCAATGTGCAGCTATTTTTGCCTTTAAGATACAAATGCATTCATGCAAAAATTCCACAGGGTGTTTCAGAAAAGAAAAAAAAAACACATTTCTATAAGAGCTCCGTAGCTGTGTCAAGAGTGAGACAAAAATATCCCAATTAATACAGCTGCAGGGTCGATAACAGTGAGCAAGAATTTAAAAAAATCACGCGTCCCACGTGCGTGTTTAACGCTTGGATCTAAAGTGATATGTAATCACACTTCCACGCTTGCTAAACAAGGCAAGTTTGGCAGGCTGCACAAGACGCTGGTATTTCTAAAGCATTTTGATTGCACATCCCCGGGTTGCTTAAACCAGCAGCTTTATTGAAAACACATTTGCTATGACTATTGGTTTTAACTATATTTAAATGTCAAGAAAAGACAAGAAAAATAAAATATAAAAAGTCAAGATAGTGTTTATACATCAGGATATATACCAAAGAGAGGTGATTGAGGTTATTATATGAGACTTTTGACCTCTTCACGAGGGATACTTATGGAATATGTCTGCTGCAGTTTAACTGAACTCCATGTGAACACTTCTTTTCATGACGCGGCATGTTTTTTTAAGCAAGTCAGGACTTGTGTGAATGAAGTACTCATCTGAAAACAACAACGGTCATAAACAGGGAGTTAACATGATAAGATGCTGTTACGTTGTGTAAGAAACCTGTAATTCATGAACCAACAACATAGAATCAACATAACTGCATCGATCCCAAATAGAGACTATAGTGGATTAATCGATGTGTAAAAGGGTCATATTATGCTAAACTCACTTTTCTTGCCTGCTGGCACTTGTTTTTGTGTATTTGGGGTTTACATTTGAACCATGGAGGCTTTGCAAAGATACATATAAAATAATTATGTCTTGAACTCTGTGAGATTTGCCTACAATTGTGACTGAGGTAGCCAATGTTACATCAGCGGAGACATGGGAGAGCAGGACTATTTAACTGGTGGCCCAGGAATGACACCATACCGGACCCCCGGGTTCAGTTCAAAACTTGGTAAGACAAACATGTTTGCGGCAAATTCTTAAAAACACTACAGTTCTCCTGTTGTGTAAACACATCCGAAGATCCTTGCATTGACCTTTTAACCTCCTAAAGGCCAGCGGACACTTGTATTTTGCTAAACTGGGCTATTTTCTTCTGATATTTGGAACTAATCAAATAAACAGAACAAAGACAAATGTACATTGCAGAGGATATTGGTACCAAAATAAGAATAACAGTGTGTGTGTGTGTGTGTGTGTGTGCATATATATATATATATATATATATATATATATATATATATATATATATATATATATATCTCCATTCATCCATCCATTTCTACCACTTATTCCCTTTGGGGTCTATCTCACTACAATCGGGCGGAAGGCAGTGTACACCCTGGACAAGTCGCCACATATATATATATATATATATATATATATATATATATATATACATACATATATATATATATTTACACGTACGTACATACATAATACATATATAACATATATATACATACATACATAACATATATATACATACATACATGCATGCATACATACATACATACATAAATACATACATACATATATATATACATATATATATACATACATAAATACATATATACACGTATATACAGTATACATACATACATATACGTATATACATACACATACGTATATACATACATATACTGTATATATATACATATATGTATATATATCTATAAATATACTGTATATATACATGTACATATATATACTGTATATATAGATGCATATATAAATACATATGTATATATATATACATATATACATATACACATACACATGTATATATATACATATACACATACACATGTATATATATACATATATATATATATATACACATATACACATACATATACAAATACACATATATATATATATACATACATACATATACACATATATATATATACATATATACATACATACATATATACATACATATATATATACATATATATACACATATATGTGGCGCAGTGGGGAGAGTGGCCGTGCGCAACCCGAGCGTCCCTGGTTCAATTCCCACCTAGTACCAACCTCGTCACGTCCGTTGTGTCCTGAGCAAGACACTTCACCCTTGCTCCTGATGGGTGCTGGTTGGCGCCTTGCATGGCAGCTCCCTCCATCAGTGTGTGAATGTGTGTATGAATGGGTAAATGTGGAAGTAGTGTCAAAGCGCTTTGAGTACCTTGAAGGTAGAAAAGCGCTATACAAGTACAACCCATTTATTTTATTTATTTATTTATATATACATACATACATACATACATACATACATACATATACATATATATATATATATATATATATACTCTAAGTTTGTAGTGCCTTCATAGTCTAATGACAGATAATTTTGAACAAACACCACTTAGTATTACAAATGGCCACAGCGGATGATTTTAGCATGCATGTGCATGTATGAGCAAGGGTGCCCCACAACAAGAGGACTGAGAAATAGAAGGAAGTTATTGACTACAACTGAATAAAAATGGCGGACTCGTGCAACGCTATTCAGGTATATCCTTACCATGTATGGAGATACCTGCTGACCTGACAATGGCTAAATACATCTCTAAAGGCTCAAATTCCAAAAAGGCCATTTTTATCAATTTCTCTGTCCCTGCCTACATGATTTGATTTCATTTGTTGAGAGTTATGAAGATCCCAAATACACTAAAACAGGTACCAACAGGTAAGAAAAATTGCATTTTTCATAATAGGGTCACTCTAAAGATTGAGCAAAATGGAGTGCACAACTGGTGATTCGGTCTCTACTTTGTGGACTAAACAAGGCTGGAAGGTTATTCTACATAAGAACAGACCTGCACCACGGCACCATCTCAAAAACCGATCTGCCACAAGGCCATGAAATGCAGTAAAACAGCTATTTTATCTTATTTTTTCAATTAGAAGTTGAAGGGGTTTAAAAATGATACAAAGGTGTCCTGGTAATGGTGTTCAAATGTAAACCTATGGCCATTATTAGCCAACACCTCAGGCCAAAAGTTCTGGTTGTGAACAGAATGCGGTTTGCGTGACAGAATGTGGTTATATTACGCAACAATTTTCCATTTTAGCATCCCCGTGTTTCAGTAACTGCAGCAAAGGTCAACCACCATGGGAAACAAATAGTCAATACTGAAATGGTTCATTTGTAGCACCACAATTATGTTGATAAACCACACAGCCATGCAAAATTTGGGAGTTTTATTAACCTTTTGCGTAGGACTTCTGTGTACAATACTGGTGTAAGTAATTAACACCCAGCTATAGTCAAACACCTTTTAACTGCATTTAATAAAAAAAAAACATAAAAGAGAAAAGCCTGTTTGGCACAATGATAAAATCTAGTTGTTGGTGTGAACAAAGAAGAGTAACCACAGTTAAAATGTACAACAAACTTAGTTAAATTATACTTAAGTAAAAACCTTTACCTCCTCTAGTGGGTATCTATCAACATTTCATAGAAACAAGCCGAGCAGGAAAAGAACCAAAACAAACGGAAACTATGCTGGTCAGGTGACCCCTGAACAGGGAAAACTAGGTCCTGCAGAAAGACAAACATCAATCTGTGGCAATCTCAAACTGATATGACAACATTTGGAGCAACAAGTGGATGTTGTGACTATACACACTATTATATGGTGGGGGCACTGCTCCCCCCACTAACTTTATCTTCATACGGTGCCGAAGCACAAAAGAAGTCAATTAGAAAAATACAAGTCTGTAAACCAGGGGTAGGGAACCTATGGCTCTAGAGCCAGATGTGGCTCTTTTGATGACTGCATCTGGCTCTCAGATAAATCTGAGCTGACACGATAAGTAATGAATAATTCCACTTTAGTGTTAAAAATAATGTTCAAAATATAAAACATTCTCATGCATTTTTAATCCATCCATCCGTTTTCTACCGCACCTGCTTAAGAAGTTGCGTTAATGGTAGGAAGTTATTTATTTACTATTGGTTAGTGTGGGGCTTGCCCTCCTGGGGGTTCTTCAGACCACCAAGCACCGACATGAGAGCCTGTTTCAGGGTTACAATATTGTTTTATTTTTCAATAAGACTCTCGGATGCTTTCCAGCAATTGTCTTTTTGTCTTTCGTCCTCGCTTGTGCTTTGGCTCCAACTCCAACTCCCACCCCAACTCTCCTCCTGGCTGCTGCTTATAACATAGCGACAGGTGATTAGATAACAAGGCCCAGATGGGCCATCTACGCACCTGTCGCTGATTTCGAGGCTGATGCTGGCAACACCCCGCTTCGCTGCAGGCCCCCAGGCCACGCCCCCCTCCACAGTTAGCTTCAGAATAACAGCGTTATTACAAAAAAATATTATATGGCTCGTACAGAAATACATTTTTAAATATTTGGCTTCTTGGCTCGCTCAGCCAAAAAGGTTCCCGACCCCTGCTGTAAACAATGCTTTTTAGGAAACCAACTAAATGCCCAAAATAATTCATCTTGATAACAAGATCACATGTCATTTTTTAGGGTTTTTATGGATTTTTTTTTTTTATTTAATGCTGTTAAGTGATTTTTTTTTAAAACATTCAGATTAATCACAGACAGGGTGGTTGTGAATTAATTTACCATAATCTTCAACGCAATATAGGGCTGGGCAATGTATGGAATATACTCGATATATCGCGAGTTTTTTCTCTGTGCGATATAGAAAATGACTATATGGTGATATTGGAGTATACGTTCTCACGCTGCGGGCATTACACTACAGGAGTTTCCCACTCTTTCTTGTCTCTCCTTCTCAGAGACTTAAAAGGAGCGCACCTTCTTACATACGTCATGTGTGCGACGTCACAGGCCCCCGCGGAGCAGAGAGATAGCGACATGGTAACGTTAGCTGTGAAGCTAGTGGACTGGTGCGAGTGGTAAACCAGAGAGAGAGAATTGATTAACGTGGACCCCGACTTAAAGAAGTTGAAAAACTTATTGGGGTGTTACCATTTAGTGGTCAATTGTACGGAATATGTACTGTACTGTGCAATCTACTAATAAAAGTATCAATCAATCAAAGAGAAGGTGCGAATCTGGTAACAAATGAAGGAAGAATTAATTCCCAAGAAAAACAGCCGGGGAGTCCATCGTCTGGCGGTGGTTTGGCTTCAAGCGGGAAGATGTTGAACAATTATGCGGCAAAAGCGTTGCTACAAAAAGTAGCACCACTGCTAATGTAGCATCATTTGAAAAGTCACCCGCTAGAGCAGGGGTGCCCACACTTTTTCTGCAGGCGAGCTACTTTTCAATTGACCAACTCGAGGGGCTCTAAATCATTTATATATATCATTTGTATTTATTTATTTATGAAAGAGACATTTTTGTAAACAAGTTAAATGTGTTTAATGATAATACAAGCATGTGTAACACACATAGATTCCTTTCTTTCATAAAGACAAGAATATAAGTTGGTGTATTACCTGATTCTGATGACTTGCATTGATTGGAATCAGACAGTAATGATGATAGCGCCCACATTTTCAAATGGAGGAGAAAAAAAGTTGTCCTTTCTGTACAATACCACATGAAAGTGGTTGGTTTTTGGCATCTAATTCATCCAGCTTCCATACACTTTACAAGAAAAACATTGGCGGCAAATTCCGTAGCTTGCTTGACATTCACGGCACCCGAGGGTCTTGTGAGATGACGCTGGCTGCTGCCAGTTCATTATTATGAAAAAATGACAGAGAGGAAGGCGAGAAACACTTTTTATTTCAACAGACTTTCGCGCCGTCCCTTTTGTCAAAACTCTATAGGCCGACTGCACATTTCCTATCTTCACAATAAAAGCCCTGCTTCATGCTGCCTGTGCTAACTAAATACAGAGTCTCAGAAAACTGGCGTGCACAAGTGATGTGCACGCCAGCTTTCTGAGGGATCGCTTGAGCACGCCAGTTTTCTGAGACTCCGTATTTAGTTAGCGCAGGCAGCATGAAGCAGGGCTTTCATTGTGAAGATAGGAAATGTGCAGTCGGCCTTTAGAGTTTTGACGGAAGGTAAGGCGCGAGAGTCTGTTGAAATAAAAAGTGTTTCTCGCCTTCCTCTCGGTCATTTTTAATAACAATGATCTTGCAGCAGCCAGCGTCATCTCACAAGACCCTCCGGTACCGTGAATCTCATTTAAGTGACGTCTTGGTGAAGATTGATGATCACTCATTTTTAGGTCTATTTTTTTTAAAAGCCTGGCTCGAGATCGACTGACACACCCACCGCGGTCGACTGGTAGCTCGCGATCGAAGTAATGGGCACCCCTGCGCTAGAGCAATTAAACTCAAATACAGAGTGGGCCAAAATTTAAAATTGATCAAAGCAGTGGGCTAAGGTTGAACAAATAAACCTTTTAATAGGGACTAAAACAAGTTTTGCATTTAATATTGTACAAGAAATGCTTATATAACTTTATAGTGACATGCAAAATCGAGTTTCAAATAATAATAATGATAATAATTAAAAAAAATATCAATGGCATATGAAATAAAATAAAAATTGAATGTCTCTTTTCTATTTGCAGCCTTCTGAGGTAAATATCAAAATAAACTTTTTCCACAGGCTGATAATACATTTGAAACTAAAATAACAATAATGAATGAATCAAACATTTAAGCCTTGAAGTAGCAAGAGAAAGTGCATGAATAAAACGTTAATTATTGCTCAGTTTGCTACACTGATTTGCTTTAACACTGAATATGGAACAAGCGACGCTTATATAACTTAATAGTACAAAATCAACTTTCAAAAAACAAACAAAAAACATCAATGGTATATTAAATGAAATTGAAATAAAAAATGGAATGCCTCTTTTTTATTTGCACCCTTCTAAGGTAAATATCTACATTAACTTTTTCCACACTGTTAGTAGAGAACGTCCCCAATATTGGGAGAATCGGGAGAAATTCAGGAGAATGGTTGCCCTGGGAGATTTTTGGGAAAGGCATTGAACTTCAGGAGTCTCCCAAGATAATCGGGATGGTTGGTAAGTATGAGTATTAGCGGTAAATACGGTGTTACAGCGGCGCTACCGTTGTATAGTACCGGCGGACCAGCTCTAATGTTAATTTGATATTGCCTCAAGGGCCAAATTAAATTACACGGCGGGCCAGATTTGGCCCACGGGCCAGAGTTTGACACCCATGCGCTAGAGCAGGGGTCACAAACCTTTTTGGCTGAGAGAGCCAAGAATCCAAATATTTTAAAAAGTATTTCCGTAAGAGCCATATAACATTGTTTTCAACACTGAACAACTAAATGTGTGCATTTTTAAATAAGACCAACATTTCTAGAGTATAATAGGTCTCTTATTCTTTGTAATAATATTGTTATTCTGAAGCTAACTGTGGAGGGGGCGTGGCCTGCGTGCCTGCAGCGAAGCGGGGTGTTGCCAGGATCGGCCTCAAAATCAGCGACAGGTGCGTAGATGGCCCACCTTTGCCTTGTTATCTAATCACCTGTCGCTCTGTTATAAGCAGCAGCCAGGAGGAGGGACGGGGTTGGGGCTGGAGCCAGAGCGCGAGTGAGAACGAAAGAGGAAAAGACAATTGCTAGGAAGCAAATGACAGACTTATTGAAAAATAAAACAATATTAAAACCCTGAAACAGGCTCTCGTGTCGGTGCTTGGTGGTCTGAAGAACCCCCAGGAGGGCAAGCCCCACACTAACCAATAATAAATACATAACTTCTTACCATTAACGCAACTTCTTGAACAGGTGCGGTAGGAAACGGATGGATGGATTCAAAATGCATGAGAATTTTTTAGATTTTGAGCGTTATTTTTAACACTGTGATTATAAGTGGAATTATTCATTACTTATCGTGTTACGCAATGTCAGCTCAGATTTATCCGAGAGCCAGATGCAGTCATCAAAAGAGCCACATCTGGCTCTAGAGCCATAGGTTCCCTACCCCTGCCATAGAGAGTGAGGAGTACTTCAAACTCCGCATGTCAACAACAAAATGCCAAAGCAACTATTCCCACATATGAAAAAAACTGTCAAAAACAGGAAATAACGTCCGCAGGAACCTACCACATAGCGAAGGACATACACTATTTGATTTCCTATTATGCAGCTCATTTTTATTTGACACTTATTGAAATATCTTGTGTGACATCATGCACAAAAGTGCACTTTATTTGTTTCAAACTATTGTAGTTGTGTTCTGTACAAAAAGTGCACTTTAAATTTGTGTTGTTTTGATATGTCATCTTAGTGACATCATGCACAAAAGTGCACACATAGCTTGTTTTAAAATGTCTCTGACAATCTTGCACTTTGTTTTGAAATGACATGAATGTTTGTGCCACTGCTTAATAACTGTTTCATAACTACACTTTTAGTTGTGGTTTCCCTCTCTGCATGAAAGTTTAAAAGTAGCATATATGAATGCAGTATGAAGAAGAATGTTTGAATGTAGACACATAGAATCATCATACTGCTGTGATTATATGCATCAAGTGTTCATTCAAAGCTAAGGCAAAATATCCAGATATATATGGTGTATTGTGACAAGGCATAAAAATATCCAGATGTTAATAAAAGGCCGTATCGCCCAGCCCTAACACAATATTCAATTTGCAATAACAAATCATAAAAACGTATCCTATAGTAGTTAGCTTTGCCTCCAGATAAACCATGAAGTTAAACAAAGAACTACCGTATTTTTCAGACTGCGGTGCGCAACAGTATATAAAATGCACCGGCTAAAATTTTAGAAGTAAAAAAAAATAGTTTCCATATATTAGTCGCACAGATATATACGTTAAAAAAATAGTTATTTACACAAAATATTTTGTACATGTTTATTTACATACCTTAATTTTTTTCAAACGGTGTCTGTAACACAGCAGTATAACGGCTAAAGAAACAAAACAGAAGTCATCGTCATGGACCAACAAGCTGCGGATCAATCAGCTAAACAGACTCCATACCTCCAGAGGGGCGTTTTAGGTGAATTTAGGAAACAATTCAAAAATAATGCCAATATAAGCAAAGGCATTCCTTAATATGTTAGCATATTAGCTAATACTAAGGACGCTAGCTGGATTACATTACAATAGCATGTACAAATGTGCATGAAAACACTCCTAGACATCACACATGGGACGGTTTAGTAAGAAAGAATAATTTTACTTATATTGTAAAACTAACAAATGCTACTTGTAGTGATGAATGAAAGATCCATATGAGTAGTAATGCTGCGCACGACCAAAAGACAGAACAGTACTTGTACTTCCGGTTGAAAGCTCAGTCGACACAGAAGGGCATTGCGGCAATGCAGTACCTCAAATGAGCGAACTCGCCCAAAAAATGGCACCATAGCAAAAACACTAATACACTTATTCAATGTCTTTGCTTGTTTTTTCTTAACTATTTGCATTATAGCCATCAGCAAATAAAAATCCATTGGGGAGGAGATCTTGCCCCAAGTGGAGGAGTTCAAGTACCTCGGAGTCTTGTTCACGAGTGAGGGAAGAGTGGATGGTGAGATCGACAGGCGGATCGGTGCGGCGTCTTCAGTAATGCGGACGCTGTATCGATCCGTTGTGGTGAAGAAGGAGCTGAGCCGGAAGGCAAAGCTCTCAATTTACCGCTCGATCTTAGAGATAGGGTGAGAAGCTCAGTCATCCGGGAGGAACTCAAAGTAAAGATGCTGTCCCTCCACATGGAGAGGAGCCAGATGAGGTGGTTCGGGCATCTGGTCAGGATGCCACCCGAACGCCTCCTTAGGGAGGTGTTTAGGGCACGTCCAACCGGTAGGAGACCACGGGGAAGACCCAGAACACGTTGGGAAGACTATGTCTCCCGGCTGGCCTGGGAACGCCTCAGGATCCCCCGGGAAGAGCTGGACGAAGTGGCTGGGGAGAGGAAAGTCTGGGCTTTCCTCCTTAGGCTGCTGCCCCCGTGACCCGACCTCGGATAAGCGGGGGAAGATGGATGGATGGATATAATATAAAAGCAAAAATTATATTATATTATACATATAATATAAAAGCTGCCTACATCTACTTCAAACAAACCCTAATGTTCTGTTGAGAACGTATCTTGATGTACGGTGAAAATTTAAGTGACAGCCGACCGAAAGCAAAACGCTACCTCAACGATACCAGAAAGAATATCGCCGAGTGGCTCAGCAGGTTGGACGGGATGTTGCCGCATGTTGGGAGTTGATCAAATATTCTTCTTCACTTGTTTAGTGTGCACATGGCAAGCATGCTGGTGCAGTCTGTCGCAACAGCAACATAAAAGCAGTTCAATGTGTCACGCCGACAAACAGCAACAGGCTCATAAATGGCACGTTCAATTTCCAAAGAATTCCAGATAGCATTTGTGAATAAGAGCCAAGAACAGTATTACCAAAGCTGTGGTCAGTGAGGACCATACAGTCGTGGATACAGTCAAAAATACAATTTACAATACAAGTCTAAATTAAGAGTTTTGTGTCCACACCTGGGAAGTAAATTGAGTGTTAGTGTAAAACAGGGGTGTCCAAAGTGCGGCCCGCAGGTCATTTTTTAACGGCCCCCACGGCACATTTTAAAAATAAGATTGAAAAAATGGTAAAACATAAAATGTGGCATAAAAGAGCAAACGGGTGAAATATAACAAGAAAATGTTGCAATGTTGACTCTAATAACACAAAGCTGCCATGCAGGCTGTTTCTTTCTGACTTTATAACTTATTGACCTATTCAAGGCTCCAATTATGTCACCTTAAATTTTCCACTTTGAGATATTTTAGGGGGAAAATGTAGCATGTTTTGTGTTTGCCATATAAAAACTGAGCTGTTTTTTTTTTTTATAAAGGGCCTAAAACAAACAAACAAAAAACATCAACAACAATGAAACTTATAATTGACGGATAGATCTGAAGTTGATCTTGAGATTATTGTGTTAAAAGTAAACGGTAAAAAAAATTTTATAATTTATTTTCTTGTACTTTAATGAGTAGGACCCTTTTGGATCCCCAATCATTTTAGTGTGATTTGTTTTTAAGTGTCATTGCTCAAAAAATAATAATGAATTAAAATCAATGGTGTTATGAGTTATTGACCTTTTTAATGCTCCAATTATTACATAATCTCAAATATTCCACTTAAAAAAATATTGGGTGATAATATTGCATATTGTGTGGGGTTTTTTTTCATCAAAAACAGAGTTTTCTTTGACAAAAAGAGCATACAACTTAAATCTTTAAAATCATTATATTGACCGATGGACCTAATGTTGATCTGGAGATTTAAAACTTGAATAATAATAAAACAAAATAATACTGAATAATGACACATTTTTTATATTTTTTGGACCATAACCTTTTGGGGTTTGAAAAAAGCCTGAGTGGAGGCCTAAATGTACATTGGTTATACATATATTGTATTGGTTTTTAAAATAAAAAAAGGTCAAAATGGCTCTTGCTTGCTTTGATTTTTCAGTCTGCGGCCCCAAATGGAAAAAGTTTGGACACCCCTGGTGTAATAAAAAGGGGCTAAATTCCTCAGAAAAATGTATTTCAAATATTTTCCCTGAAATAGATTAGATTAGATTAGATAGATAGTACTTTATTTATTCCGTCAGGAGAGTTCCTTCAGGAAAATTACAATTTTCAGCACAATCCCATTCAAGATCAGACAAACATTACAGGGAGACAGAACAGGATCGCTGACGGGTCTGCCGGCTTCCAGCGCTCCTTACAAAAAAGATGACATACAGGTAAACAAGTAGGGGGGGGAGAAAAGAATAGAAGATTAAAATAAAATTTAAAAAAATCGGTCTTAGCCTGGGCCCTGGAGTGGGGGTGCAGACTGAGGCCAAGGGAAAAAAAACAACAACTCATAGCCATAGTACACATGTAAGAGGGAAACATCAAACATCAAAGAACAAATATGCAATGAGGCTATATTCATTTTATCAGATTACTCAATTAATCAAACAAATGAATCCATAGATTACTCAATTGCTAATAAAAATCGATAGCTGCAGCCCGAGCAACAGCCGGAACTCATTGACAAATCTCCCCGCGCGCAGCAATGTCTGCAAGTGTGCCCACTTCCGGCCGTCACGATAAAATCGCTGTGCTGACATCCTGTCTGACAGAGGAATAGCTTACATATTCACTCTTATTATTTTGCACTTGAAGAAACAATAACGTAATAAAAATATCATTGACGGAATGTGGAAATACATTAACTTTCAATTTCCAAATCAACACTTTTGAGGAAATCTAAGTTCACGGTGAACAAAAAAAGGCAAAGTACATTTGTATTTTGTAACAGACTGGAGCGAACCGAGATGAATAGATTTAGAACCTTAAAGGGTTACTGCACTTTTGGGGGGAATTTTGCCTATCCTTCACAATCATTATGAAAGACATGATGACAGACGCATTTCAAATATTAAATAAACATAAATAAAAGTCTGCTTACAGCGGAGCCAATGGGAGGTCCACTACTTCGTCATTAAAAATCCAATAAATAACCATTCAAAGTCTGATTAGGTATTCCGACAAGTTGGTACACTCTGACAGCCATTTAGGACCTGAAAATGGCCAGAGTGACAAAAAAAAGACGCTTGGTCCCCCATGTCCCTACCCCCGTTTCTTTGTAAGGATTATAAGTCATTTTTTATCTAAATAGGAATATAAGAACATTCTCGCAGTCGGCATCTTAAAGGGGAACATTATCACAATTTCAAAAGGGTTAAAAACAATAAAAATCAGTTCTCAGTGGCTTGTTGTATTTTTGGAAGTTTTTTTCAAAATTTTACCGGTCTCGGAATATCCCTAAATAAAGCTTTAAAGTCCCTTACTTTCGGCTCTCTGCGAAGACACTGGCCATTTCCCTGTGACGTCACACAGTGCTGCCAATGTAAACAAACAATGGGAATACCACAGCAAGATATAGTGACATTAGCTCGGATTCAAACTCGGATTTCAGCGACTTAAGCGATTCAACAGATTTCGCATGTATAGAAAAAGATGGTTGGAGTATGAAAATATTTAAGAAGAAACTGAAGCTATTGAGCGAATAGCTATTGACGCTATTCATAGCCATAGCATGGCCGAATAGCTGCGTTAGCATCGCCGGTAAAATGTGCGGACCAAACGATCAGGACTTTTGCATCTTTTGACACTGGAGCAACTTAAATCCGTCGATTGGTAAGTGTTTGTTTCGCATTAAATGTGGGTGGAAGGAAACGTAATATAGTTGCAAATGCATCTGCAGGTTATCCATACATCTCTGTGCCATGTCTGCTTTAGCACCGCCGGTAAATAGCATGTTAGCATCGATTAGCGTAGCATGTTATCATCGATTAGCTGGCAGTCAACATCAACAAAACACACCTTTGTGATTTCGTTGAGTATCGTTGCAAATGCATCTGCAGGTTATCCATACATCTCTGTGCCATGTCTGTCTTAGCATCGCCGGTCAAATGTGGAGACACTCTGGCACATTCAAAGGGGGTCTGGCGGCAGACAATTTGGCATCTTCGGGCCAATGGTGCAACTTGAATCCCTCCCTGTTAGTGTTGTTACACCTTGCGACAACACACCGACGAGGCATGATGTCTCCAAGGTTCCAAAAAATAGTCAAAAAAACAGAAAATAACAGAGCTGAGACCCGGTGTTTGTAATGTGTTGAAAATGGAAATGGTGGGTGTGTTACCTCGGCGACGTCACATTCTGACGTCATCGCTTCCAGCGCGATAAACAGAAATGCGTATAATTTGCCAAAATTCACCATTTAGAGTTCGGAAATCGGTTAAAAAAAATAGATGGTCTTTTTTCTGCAACATCAAGGTATATATTGACGCTTACATAGGTCTGCTGATAATGTTCCCCTTTAATGACTGCAGACATTGCACGGGGGTAATGATGTTTCATTATGTTTGCTGGCCATCATAAGGTCTGCAGTAAGAAATAATCAGTGAGGAAGGGGGAAAAAAAAGGAAAGGTGTTTTTGAAAAGAATGCGCCGCAATTGCTTAAAATGATCAAAATACGTGAATATTAAATGTTATTATGAATGTTAACAGCACAGAAAATAAACAGATTAAGTAGTACAGAATTACATAACATGAATATAATGGAAAAATATTATTTCTACGGAAAAATAAAATAACATAGCTGTGCAAATAATACAAAATGTATGAAACTCAGATAAAAAAATAAATTTGCAGGCAGACATTAAGTGATTTGCCTTCTTGGTTCTTGGTTTGCCTCTGATTGGCATGTCCCTAACCAATGGTGACTCATCATGGTAAACAACCAACCAATCCTAGATGTTCTTATACGGAGGACGAGCAGGGGAGAACAAGGAACACAAGAAATAAGCAGCGTTTGGTCATTTTAACGTGAACTAAATTATATCGATGCTATGATATTTTCTTAATTATACATTTTTTTAAAAATATATCAATATATCTTCCAAACTCCATATATCGCCCAGCACTACTGTCACATATTATTTTCGGGGCTCCCCATTTCTGGTATTAAAAGATTACAGTTGGTTGAAAATATGGCTGATAGTCTTTGAGACGGTTGAATTGAATTGAATTGAATTATATTTATATAGCGCTTTTCTCTAGTGACTCAAAGCGCTTTACATAGTGAAACCCAATATCTAAGTTACATTTAAACCAGTGTGGGTGGCACTGGGAGCAGGTGGGTAAAGTGTCTTGCCCAAGGACACAACGGCAGTGACTAGGATGGTGGAAGCGGGGATCGACCTGCAAACCTCAAGTTGCTGACACGGCCGCTCTTCCAACCGAGCTATACCCGTATTGGCGTGTTTTTTTGTTTTGAATAAAGTGGTTGTTGATTGACCAGGTCCTTTTCATCCTTTCGACATCCACGCAAAAGCTACAATATTTTAACCATTACATCTATACAAAAACGTAATATTTCAGGAGATTCGTAACTTCAGTCGGGATGCTGATAGACACGGGCAATATCTGAGTCTTTCGGAGAATTGGCAGGTCTGCCAAAGTGCACCCATACTAGGGCTGGGCGATATATCAACTTTGTAAGATATATCAATATATTTTTAAACAATAATTAAGAAAATATAATATTTATTTTACGTTAAAATGTCAAACACCGGCTTATTTGTTGTGTTCCTTGATTCTCGCTCGCGTCCCCAGTCCCCTTCAACACTCCATGGGCGACTAAATCAGAATCAGAAATAATAATCCCCTGAGGCAAAATTAAGATTTTCAGCACAACTCCATTTAAGAGCAACAAACATTGCAGGGAGACATGAACAGGATCGCTGACAGGTTCTGCCAACTTTACAAAAAAGGTGAGAAACAGGTAAACGCTGGGGAGGGTGGGGGTTGAGAAAAAAAATTCAGTCTAAGCCTGGGTCCCTGGAGAGGGGGTCCAGACTGAGGCGAAGGGAAAATAAACTCATGGCCATAGCACACTTAACATGTGTAAGAGGAAAACAAACATCAAAAACATTAAAAGATCCGAGCTGATGCAACCAGCCACCTCTACACACAACCACAAAAGTTAAATAACAACAACAAAAAACAAACCTCTGCGGTGTTCCAAGCCATCGTCTGCTGGGTTGGGGGGAGCAAGCATGGCCAGAGACAGGAGCAGACCCAACAAAGCAACCTCGGCCGCCCACTAACTCTCGGCCAGCGTCCAGTCCGCATGGATGAGCAAGGATGCGTCTAGAAGATCGAGGAGTCCGATGCCTGCTCGTTCAGCCAATACACTGTGAAGCTTGTCCGTCCCGGCGCTCAGCGCTTAGCTCCGCAGCCCTGCTTCGTCATCCACACCTCCTCCGGTCTCTCCAAACGGACTGGTGTGGCAGAGACCCAGTAGCTGGTCTCCATGGCCAAAAGGCTGCCGGGAGGCAGATCCAGAAGTTCACAAAAAAGCACCGCAGAAGTCACAAAAGCGCCACCCCTTGTCACACAGTCCCAAAGGGTCCTGAGACCAAAGGGCAAAACAAAAAACCCCACTCCTCTTCCTCCTTGCAAGACATGCTTGCAGACCAGAACTGTACATGTGTGACAGTCATTACATCGTCGACTTAGATGAATTAAAAAGTTTCTGCCTACATATTTATTTTTTTACCTGACTCTGATACAATTTGCATTATTTGCACAGCTATGTTATTTATCCATCTTCTTCCGCTTATCCGAGGTCGGGTCGCGGAGGCAGCAACCTAAGCAGGGAAGCCCAGACTTCCCTTTCCCCAGCCATTTCGTCCAGCTCCTCTCGGGAGACATAGTCTTCCCAACGTGTCCTGGGTCTTCCCCGTGGCCTCCTAAGTTAAAAGTTAAAGTACCAATAATTGTCACACACACACTAGGTGTGGTGAAATTTGTCCTCTGCATTTGGACCCATCCCCGTGTTCCACCCCCTGGGAGGTGAGGGGAGCAGTGGTCACGCCCGGGAATCATTTTATGGGGATTTAACCCCCAATTCCAACCCTTGATGCCGAGTGCCAAGCAGGGTAAAGTTAACGGGTCCCATTTGTATAGTGTTTGGTATGACTCGGCCGGGGTTTGAACTCACAACCTACCGATCTCAGGGCGGACACTCTAACCACTAGGCCACTGAGTAGGTATACCGGGCGGACGTGCCCGAACCACCTCATCTGGCTCCTCTCCATGTAGAGGAGCAGCGGCTTTACTTTGAGCTTCTCACCCTCTCTCTAAGGGAGAGACCCGCCACCCGGCGGAGGAAACTCATTTGGGCCGCTTGTACCTGTGATTCTTGTCCTTTCGGTCATAACCCAAAGCTCATGACCATAAGTGAGGATGGGACCGGTAAATTGAGAGCTTTGCCTTCCGGCTCAGCTCCTTCGTCACCACAACGGATCGATACAGCGTCCGCATTACTGAAGACGCCTCACCGATCCACTCTTTTATTTTACATAGAAATCATATTTTTCCATTTTATGTCATTCTGTGCTACTTAAACAGTTTATTTTCTGTGCTGTTAATACCCATCTTGACCAACTGGGTTAATGAAAGTGCCACTGACTGTTTACAGTACAGTTCTCATTCACTTCAACTTCAGTGAATCTCGCTCAAAAATGAATATCTTTATATGTATACTTTCACTGGAAAATATATCGAGATATATTTGTGTAGAAATATGGGGAAATAATTACAAAAGTACACTTCATTCACTAACGGTGTTACAAAAAAGATCAGTTAGAATAATACATAACGTTGGATGTAGAGAACATACAAATCCATCCATCCATCCATCCATCTACTTCCGCTTATCCGAGGGTCGGGTCGCGGGGGCAACAGCCTAAGCAGGGAAACCCAGACTTCCCTTTCCCCAGCCACTTCGTCTAGCTCTTCCCGGGGGATCCCGAGGCGTTCCCAGGCCAGCCAGGAGACATAGTCTTCCCAACGTGTCCTGGGTCTTCCCCGTGGCCTCCTACCGGTTGGATGTGCCCTTAACACCTCCCAGGGAGGCGTTCGGGTGGCATCCTGACCAGATGCCCGAACCACCTCATCTGGCTCCTCTCCATGTGGAGGAGCAGCGGCTTTACTTTGAGTTCCTCCCGGATGGCAGAGCTTCTCACCCTATCTCTAAGGGAGAGCCCCGCCACACTGCGGAGGAAACTCATTTTGGCCGCTTGTACCCGTGATCTTATCCTTTCGGTCATGACCCAAAGCTCATGACCATAGGTGAGGATGGGAACGTAGATCGACCGGTAAATTGAGAGCTTTGCCTTCCGGCTCAGCTCCTTCTTCACCACAACGGATCGATACAGCATCCGCATTACTGAAGACGCCGCACCGATCCGCCTGTCGATCTCACGATCCACTCTTCCCTCACTCGTGAACAAGACTCCTAGGTACTTTAACTCCTCCACTTGGGGCAGGGTCTCCTCCCCAACCCGGAGATGGCACTCCACCCTTTTCCGAAATTCCACCACATAGTGCAGTGGTGTCAAACTCAAATACAGAGCGGGCCAAAATTTAAAACTGAACAAAGCCACGGGCCGAGGTTGAACAAATTAACCCTTTAATAGGGACCCAAACAAGTTTTGCATTGAATATTGACCAAGCAAGGCTTATATAACTTTATATTGACATGCAAAATCCAGTTTCAAATAATAATAATTAAAACATATCAATAGCATTTAATAAAAACACAAATTTAATGCCTTTTTTCGGCAGCGGGTTTGAGTTGGGGCGGGGTTTGGTGGTAGCGGGGTTTTATATTGTAGCGTCCCGGAAGAGTTAGTGATGCAAGGGATTCTGGGTATTTGTCCGGTTGTGTTTATGTTGTGTTACGGTGCGGATGTTCTCCCGAAATGTGTTTTTTCATTCTTGTTTGCTGTGGGTTCACAGTGTGGCGCGTATTTATAACAGTGTTAACCTTGTTTATACGGCCACCCTCAGTGTGACCTGTATGGCTGTTGACCAAGTAGGCCTTGCATACACTTGTGTGTGTGTGTGTATGAGCGGCATATATTATGTGAGTGGGCCGGCACGCTGTTTTTATGGAAGAAAAGCGAACGCGGCGACATGTAGAGAAGGCCAAAAGCAGTGCTTTTACAGCCCGCCCCCAAAATTATCGTCCGGGTGGAACTCGGGAGGAATTCGGGAGGGGCACTGAACTTCAGGAGTCTCCCGGGAAAATTACGAGGGTTGACGAGTATGAGTATTAGCGGTGAATGTGGTGTTACAGCGGCAGGCCGGCTCTAATGTTAATTTGATATTGCCTCAAGGGCCAAATTAAATTACACGGTGGGCCAAATTTGGCCCGCGGGCCAGAGTTTGACACCCACGACATAGTGAATTTGCAATCAACTAAAATTATACACAAAGCCAACTATAACCTGCTACCCAAGAATATACGACAATTCTTCCCAAAAATAAAAAATAAAAGAGCAATATAATCTTAGAGAAAAATTTTATTTAAAACATTTGTACGCACGTACAACACTTAAGACCTTCAGTGTATCTGTATGTGGAATTAAATGATGGAATGGATTAAGCAAAGCAATCAAACATTCTACTAATATGATCCATTTCAAGAAACTCTTCAAACTTAAAGTGTTTACGAATCACAAAGACGAAGAACCATGATAAACATTCTGAATGTATTTCATCCATTCATTCATCCTCAAAATAATCTTATTTATCTCATCATATGAAATATAACATACTTCACCGATTATTATTTATTAATCTATTTTTATTGTGATTACTTATGGAGCATATTGTGAATAAATTGAGAACAGGAAGTGAACAAAAGTTTTAGCAACTGAAATGTAAAAGAAAAGGGTTAAGGTTAAATAAGCTCTGCCTTTTCCGACTCCTTTTCCAACATGTTGAAAAGAGAAACTGGAAATTGTGATGTATCACGTTCCATGCATGCATGTTCCAAATAAACTCAAACTCAACTCATGTATCAAATATCGAGTTTAAGTAAAAATATATCGAGATATACCGTATTTTTCCGACTATAAGTCGCACTTTTTTTCATAGTTTGGCCGGGGGTGCGACATATATACTCATTAGCGACTTGTGTGTGAAATTCTTAACACATTACCGTAAAATATCAAATAATATTATTTAGATCATTCACGTAAGAGACTAGACCAGGGGTGCCCATTACGTCGATCGCGAGCTACCAGTCGACCGCGGGGGGTGTGTCAGTCGATCTCCAGCCAGGCTTTTAAAAAAAATAGACCTAAAAATTAGTGATCATCAATCTTCACCAAGACGTCACTTAAATGACATTCACGGTACCGGAGGGTCTTGTGAGATGACGCTGGCTGCTGCAAGATCATTATTATTAAAAATGACCGAGAGGAAGGCGAGAAACACTTTTTATTTCAACAGACTCTCGCGCCGTACCTTCCGTCAAAACTCTAAAGGCCGACTGCACATTTCCTATCTTCACAATAAAAGCCCTGCTTCATGCTGCCTGCGCTAACTAAATACAGAGTCTCGGAAAACTGGCGTGCACAAGCGATCCCTCAGAAAGCTGGCGTGCACATCACTTGTGCACGCCAGCTTTCCGAGACTCTTATTTTGTTAGCGCAGGCAGCATGAAGCAGGGCTTTTATTGTGAAGATAGGAAATGTGCAGTCGGCCTTTAGAGTTTTGACGGAAGGGACGGCGCGAAAGTCTGTTGAAATAAAAAGTGTTTCTGGCCTTCCTCTCTGTCATTTTTTCATAATAATGAACTGGCAGCAGCCAGCGTCATCTCACAAGACCCTCGGGTGCCGTGAATGTCAATCAAGCAAGCTACGGAATTTGCCGCCAATGTTTTTCTTGTAAAGTGTATGGAAGCTGGATGAATTAGATGCCAAAAACCAACCACTTTCATGTGGTATTGTACAGAAAGGACAACTTTTTTTCTCCTCCATTTGAAAATGTGGGCGTTATCATCATTACTGTCTGATTCCAATCAATGCAAGTCATCAGAATCAGGTAATACACCAACTTATATTCTTGTCTTCGTGAAAGAAAGACATCTATATGTGTTACACATGGTTGTATTATCATTAAACACATTTAACTTGTTTACAAAAATGTCTCTTTCATAAATAAATAAATATAAATGATATATATAAATGAGGTAGATCCCCTCAAGTCGGTCAATTGAAAAGTAGCTCGCCTGCAGAAAAAGTGTGGGCACCCCTGGACTAGACGTATAAGATTTCATGGGATTTATGGATTAGGAGTGAAAGATAGTTTGGTAAAGGTATAGCATGTTCTATATGTTACAGTTATTTGAATGACTCTTACCATAATATGTTAGGTTAACATAGCAGTTGGTTATTTATGCCTCATATAACCTACACTTATTCAGCCCGTTGTTCACTATTCTTTTTTTTTTAATTGCCTTTCATGTGTCTATTCTTGGTGTTGGAATTTATCACATAAATTTCCCCCAAAAAATGTGACTTATATGTTTTTTTCCTTCTTTATTTTGCATTTTCGGCAGGTGCGACTTATACTCCGAAAAATGCCGTGCTTTCATCCTCATCGCAGAGCCCTAACCCATACAATGCCACAGACAAATCCTTTAACTCTGACTGTAGGGGGAAAACAATTCTGCTCATCATATCTACAACACAAATGTCTCCAGAACTCCTGCTTCTCCATCGCATCACTAATGTTTGATCACAACTCTCCCCTCCAAAGGCAAAACCCAGTAACTCAATGTTGGTCAAAACTGAGCTGATAATAATTTTGGAGTTCCTAGGTGATATGCTTTACATTAGTGTATGCGATATTGTAATCTGTTCCGTAAGTAAGCTGTTACGCGCATGGCAGGACCTAGCAACTACCACATAACCGCGTAGATACAACAGAAAAACCTAGTATCTCAAGGGACCAATCGGAGCTTCTTTGTCAGTCGCCTTATTGTCTTAAATGAGACATCTGCACGAATGGGGGCCGCCGGTCAACCTGATTATGTGATATTATGGCACCAGGGGATATTTGGAAGATTGGCCCAGGACGTTGCAAGCACCTTCATTGAAGGTATTGTTCTTGATTCTTCCCCTTGCATACTCTTGTGGAGGTCAAAATAAAAACTGAACGCTGTACACGGCTCTTGCCCAATGTGCAAACGCAGAATGTGATAAAATATCTGGAGAAAGGGCACACGTTCATGAGAGCAGATTCAATCCATGGATGATCGGCAAGAAAATGAAAGCTCAAGAAAACATCTATACGTTTGATGACTTTGGAAATCTTTGTAGGACAGCATCAAGATGGATTGGTTTTCCTTTTGTTTTCTCAAAATCAGCTAGAAGTGAGTTACTATGTTTTGCCTTTGGACGGGAGAACTGTATACTCACGCTCCAATCTGAATAGTGTAACAGAGAATAAACATGTGATCCAAACGACACGTACCATTTTTTTTTTTTTTTAAATGCATCCTCAGACAATAACCATCACAGGACATTGATGCTATTACTGAGCAGTGCAGTTGGTTTACAGCATTTATTGACTGACTGTCTGTTGGCAGGCATGATGGAAATATTTGGGAGCCGCTTGCCAATCAATGAGCCACCACAGTAAAAATATTTTCAATTGTCGGAGCAATTACATTCTCTTATTTTACTCCAATTTGCATTTGCAAAGAGATGTTCAAATAATACTTTTTGTTCATTTGAGAGGCAAAGCTTGTGCTATGCTCTGGGAATGCATCCTTTCGAATGAAACATACAATAAAAATACTATTATGCAGGATGGAGTTCAGTCCAGTGACAGACATATAACCTGAAGTTAAACTGGCTGTATTTAGAAAAGGAACTATTTTCCTGGCCTGCTCTAAAGGCTTGCGGTTGCCACAGCAACTATGATAGTCTCTGAGTGACTCATCTTTACGCTGTTTATCACACAACAGGAGCTTTACACATCCCCATCCACGGGGGTTTAAGCAATTTTTGCTACCGCCATTAAGAACCCCCCAGCCCTACACATAAAATGCTGCTTTAAGAATTGTAAGGTTACAATAGTAAGCACAATAGTACTCGGGAATTGGGTAGCGTGTGTCTAAGTAGGCCACTGAGTGGTTATTCATCGCAATATGTTGACGTGTTGCATATAATGATATAAAAAGGTATTTTGTTACATGTAAACACCCCGCGCCTGCAACATGGAGAGTCATAAATACATGAGTCACACACCAGCACGAAAACTGAAGGTCAATCAATACATGGCGTAACGTACATTATGTACACTACAGCAAACCATACGCTGTATTTTTCATCCACATGCCGTAACGATTTTGTTTTAAATGTAAAAATGACAAGACATTATGACAACTCGAGGTATTTTTTTTTTAATCACTAGGCAAGTCCTAAAACAATAGGAGGAAATTCTCAGGAAACAAACACACACACACACTCACACACACAAAATGAGCTTAAATATTTTGTTAATCACATGTGGGAAATTAATTAGACTAAATAACTGCAACTCTACTCTTCCATCCAGCAAACACCTTCAGTTGGACAATGGCCTGCCTACACAATACAAGTCAAACAAACGACAAATTCCTTTTTTTTTTTCTATTCTGACCTTTTCACAACAAAGATTGTGACACAAAAAGTTCTAAATCACACAAAATTTCAGCAAATCTCGTGAGACTTTGGATCATAGAGAAGCTAAAGGACGAACTCCACAAGTCTTTCTGTTTTTCTGAGATGCCATCTCGGTAGGATAACAATGACCATGCCTTATTGTTAGGGCTGGGCGATATGGCCTTTTTTTAATATCGCAATATTTTTAGGCCATGTCACGATACACCATATCTATCTGGATATTTTGCCTTAGCCTTGAATGAACACTTGATGCATATAATCACGGCACACCCCGCCTCGCTGCAGGACTGCAGGCCATGCCTCCACACAAATATAAATATATATATATATTTAGGGCTGGGCAATATGGCCTTTTTTTAATATCTCGATATTTTAAAGCCATATCGCGATATACAATATATATCTGGATATTTTGCCTTAGCCTTGAATGAACACTTGATGCATATAATCACAGAAGTAAGATTATTCTATGTGTCTACATTAAAACATTCTTCTTCATGCTGCATTAATATATGCTTACTTTTAAACTTTCATGCAGAGAGGGAAATCATAACTAAAAGTGTATTTATTAAACAGTTATTAAGCAGTGGCACAAACATTCATGTCATTTCCAAAACAGAAAGCGCAAGATTGTCAGAGACATTTTAAAACAAGCTATGAGTGCACTTTTGTGCATGATGTCACTAAGATGACATATCAAAACAACACTTAATTAAAGTGCACTTTTTGTACACAACGCCACAACAATAGTTTCAAACAAATAAAGTGCACTTTTGTGCATGATGTCACACAAGATATTTCAATAAGTGTCGAATAAAAATGAGCTGCATAATAGGAAATCAAATAGTGTTCGTCCTTCGCTATGTGGTAGGTTCCTGCGGACGTTATCTCCTTTTGTTGTTGACTATTTTTTTCATACGGTGTGGCACCGAATGCAGATGTTGACATGCGGAGTAAGCACTCTTCATTCTCTAGCAGGTGACTTTTCAAATGATGCTACATATTAGCAGTAATGCTAATTTTTGTAGCAACGCTTTTGCCGCACACTTGACAAATTATGGTTGTCTGTTTGACATATTCCCGCTTGAAGCCAAACCACCGCCAGACGATGGCCCCCCTGCTGTATTTCTTGGGAATTAATCCTTCCTTCATTTGTTACCAGATTCATACATTCTTTCTCTCGTGTTACCGCTCGCACCACAGCTAAGATTACCCATGCTGCTACCTCTCTGCTCCGCGAGGGCGTATACGTATGTGACGTATGTAAGAAGATGTGTTTGCTGTCTGAGAAGGAGAGACAAGAAAGAGTGAGAAGAGCCCGTAGTGTCATGCCAGCAGCTAAAAGCAACTGTGTGAGAACCTATACCCGAATATCACGATATAGTCATTTTCCATATCAAAGAGACAAACCCGCGATACATCGCCCAGCCTTACTTATTGTTATCACTGCCCTGGGTGCTCAGTAAGTACAACATGGAAGAAGAATGTAAGCTACCATGAGTTTTTTTATGACGGGCAACGAATGACCCCCCCCCACACATTTGACACTCATTCGTCGCTGTGTCCGTCACACATCCTCAAAAGGGCAATTACACACCTTATTAGGGCCCAAGCACCGAGGCGAAAGCTGTGTGAAGGCCCCGTTGAAACTATAGTTAGGTTCTAATATTAAAAGTGGTTAACTTATTTTTACACTTGCAGGACTGTCAAAAAAAGGAAACATTTCAACTTAAAACATTGTGAGTTGACTAATTAAAGGTAAAAGGGAATAAGCTGTACAAAATGGATGGACGGATGGATGGATGGTTACCACAACTCAATTCTAGTTACCTCTGGGAAAGTGTGCTCCACTTTATGTATGATTCGCCTTCCAAAAAAACCTGTTTGCCAGATTTTGCACCGGTTTCCATATTCCGTTTTGGTTATCGTACAACCAAACATAGCACCCAACAAACCCGTCCGTTAGCCCGGGTAATTAAGTGTCTAAATAAAGAATCCGACGCATAGGTGACTCAGTTTCTGTGGGGGGTTTTTTTATTGAATATGGTTTGAAATAAGCCAACATGGGGTCTAAGAAAGTTCTGACTGCTGTGATGAAAGTGAAAATTAAATTTTAAGAATTTTAACAATTTTATTCAGGAAATAACTTAAGTTGACGTCCTTCACTGCCAAATGTTTGTCAATCCACTTCATATGTAATTTATATGTGTTTCACATTGTTTGTCGCATGTAGAACTGTAATCATCCGAAGTAAAATGTGTCTTGTCTTCACATTTTTGGGTGTCTTTAACTGATTCATTGGATTTACAATTATTACAGAAAAAAATTACTTTGTTTTTCATTGGATCTTTCCGAACGTATTACAAATGACAACTTGATTGTGGTTATTGTCAGCGTTAGTTGTTGACAAACTCCAAGATGCAGAGATGTAGGCAGGCATTGCGTGGGAAAACATGATTTAATTAAAATACTAAAACAAGAAGAAAAGGGGTACAACAAAAAGCACGCACGAGGCGGATAACAAACTAAAAGAGCTAGCATGGGAGCTAGAAGATAACGAGCCTAGCGTGGAAGCTAGCAGGCCGCGAGCAGGAAACAGAAGTCGTTACTTGTAGTATGAAAGCAAACTGAAAGCAGGGAACAAAAGACAGTAAGCTACAAACTGCTAACGAAATATAGCTTACCGCAACCCTGCAATGAGACGACATGACACGGCTCGACACGACGCGACAGGAGCGACAATACAATACAATAATCCGGCACTGACTGGAGGAACAAAGTAGGTAAAAATAGGATTGGGCTGATTGACACCAGGAGTTCAATGAAACAGCGCTCAGGGAGAAAGACAGGATACCAACAAAATAAGAGCGCTGACAAGAAATACTACACACACACAAGAAAAAACTGGAACACAAACAAACTGTCAGGGGCAAGCCTGACAGTTATGACTGTACAGTTGGACACCAAGGTTTGGGCATCAAAAGGAAACGGAATTACTGCACCTCCATACACCGTGTGGATTTACTCTCCGAAGTAAATCATCCACTATTGCAATAAAACTATTTTTTTACATCTATAATGATCACTGGAGGACAAGGCTAAACATGGTAGACAGTAGACAGTACACAGTACACAGAGAAAGAGCAATCAGGAGCAGACAAGCTAACTGCTAAGCTAAGCGTTAAACTGGCTTGAAAAAACATGCAATCAATGCATAGTTTAGTTTAAGATGTGGAAATGGAACAGAATTACAGCAAACAGTAGCAGCTATTAACAGGAAATAAACAAGTAGATTAAAAAGAGTCTAGAGAGAGGAAAAAAAAAAGCAATTGTTGGGCGGCTCTGTTTTGGTTTTGCATTCCCACATACTGGAATCCATAAATCATTAGTGTAGATACCAAAGGTAGTATCAGATTAACTCTACAACGATTAGATCAACAATTCTATTTTCCCCAAATCTGTTTTTTCCCCTCGTATTTGTAAATGATACCAAACTCAGGGAATAAATCCTTGGACACAGGGGGACTTTGAGGGCAAAAACCAAAGCATTTAAATGACTAGTTTTTGCTTTTGTTTTGTTACCGTGTACTATTGACTTTGTTTTGCACAAACAAATGTATGCAATAAAATAAATTAGGAACTATTTTTAATCGTGTTGATACCTCCACACTGTCAATAACACTCATCTGAAATATATACATTTTATTTTTTTTACAATTAAAACATATGATCTGTATCGGATCAGAACATCCTTTCCCCAACACATAAACAAGAGTATATGTCTGAATATTTTTGACGTAGTGTTCCAAAATGAAGTAATAACAATCATAGTACATTATTATTATATAGTTAAGAATTGGAACTAAACCAAAGAACCAAAACCAGAAACAAAAATGTCCAGATTTACATGAAGCCTAAGCCTAATTATGACTGATTAACTCTGTTGCAGACATGGGTAAGTGGTGTGAGGGCTACAAGACAACAAGGTCCACATTTATAGCCAGTATCATGGGGTTATGTTTTCATAGCAGTTTGCTTGTGTTGTCTGTAAACACGATTTCCACAAGCTCGGAGGAAGAGGACCCGGCCAGCAGCAGACTACAACTACATATCTTTAGAGCTCATACCTGCCATACCGCATTCGGAGAGTTTAAAGTGACATCAGCAAAAAAACAGGTTTCTTTTACCAAGTAGTGGAACAAACATAAAACACAAATTAGGCAACCTTTAAAAAGTTCTCTTTTTTTTTTTAATACATGTTTGCATTTTTCGGACGTACATAACATAATTTGTTCCGGGATCCTGGTCAACGTGATTTATTTGGATTTTGCATCATTGTAAATAATGGATAATACAGTGGTACTACAGTTTTTGTACGCCTCACTTTTCATACATTTGGGAACATTTTCGCCAAAAGTTTGCTTCGGTTTTTGTATGTCGTCCTGATAATCAATAAGGCCAAACAAGGCGCGTAACAAACTGGTCGTCTGCCCACATAACTCCGCGGAAGAAAGTTCACAAACAAAGCATGGTGACTCAATCTGTGTTTATTTTATTGCAATTTTACTTTTTTAAACATTTGTTTAATGAACGTTTTGACACACAGTTAACAGAAATACGATACAACAAAATATTATTCACCCCCAATCCCTCAAAAAAGTCAAATAGTACAGGAAAATATTACTATAAAGCCACGGACAACTACACTTCCGAATGGTCCCAACATGGTGCAGCAATGCACAAAAGTAAACTAAAGGCTCATCAACCATCCACAATTTAACCACATCTCAATCGAGATAAAACTGGAGATCAGTCTTCTTTACATATTTTAAGAACGCACCCCATACTTCTTGAAATTTTATAGAACAATCATTCAATGTCAGCCTAATTTTCTCCAATTCAAGGAAATAAAGTACAAAATCCGATCCAGTGGGTGTGGTAGGGAGGCGCTGCTTCCTTCCAGGTAAGCATAATAAGACTACTACCCAACAATGTAGTGAATGCCACCAGATTATTTTTGCATTTGCTGAAAGAGGATGACAAAGGGGCTATCCCAAATAGTCCACTTAAAGGATTTGGTTCAATCCTTGCGCTGTCAGTCCAATAACTGCACAGGAATGGACTGTGCCAAAACATATGCATTAATTAAGTTAGCTGGAGACTGTGGGCACCGATCATAGTCCGTCATACATCTTAACTTGTGGAACCTTGGTATGACAAGTATGATGTGCAGTATTGGCTTGCAATGCATGGGGCTGTGTCTTGCACAAATAGAATACCTATAAACTCGAATAAAAATCTCTGTCCAGCTATTTTCAGATAGGGTCACTCCTAAATCCTCCTCCCAAAGTGACTTAATTGAATTTAGAGACTCACGGCGTGAAATAAAAAATTGGATATAAATACGAGAAATGGATCCTTTTAAAGGGGAACATTATCACCAAACCTATGCAAGCGTCAATATATACCTTGATGTTGCAGAAAAAAGACCATGTATTTTTTTAACCGATTTCCGGACTCTAAATGGGTGAATTTTGGCAAATTAAACGCGTTTCTGTCTATCGGTCTTTTAGCGATGACGTCAGAACGTGACGTCGCCGAGGTAACATACCCGTGATATTCATTTTCACATTACAAACACCGGGTCTCAGCTCTGTTATTTTCCGTTTTTTCGACTATTTTTTGGAACCTTGGAGACATCATGCCTTGTCGGTGTGTTGTCGGAGGGTGTAACAACACTAACAGGGAGGGATTCAAGTTGCACCACTGGCAAGAAATCTGCCGCCAGACCCCCATTGAATGTACCAGAGTGTCTGCACATTTTACCGGCGATGCTAAGACAGACATGGCACAGAGATGTATGGATAACCTGCAGATGCATTTGCAACCATTAAGTCAACGAAATCACAAAGGTGAGTTTTGTTGATGTTGTTGACTTATGTGCTAACCAGACATATTTAGTCACGGCATGACTGCCAGCTAATCGATGCTAACATGCTATGCTAACATGCTATTTACGCTAGCTGTAAGTACATTTGAAACTAGATACCCACATTTAATGCGAAACAAACACTTACCAATCGACGGATTTAAGTTGCACCAGTGTTACAAGATGCGAAAGTCCTGATCGTTTGGTCTGCACATTTTACCGGCGATGCTAATAAGGCAGCCATGCTATGGGCCACTTCATTAGGTACACCCACGCTATGGCCGAATAGCGTCAATAGCTTCAATTTCTTCTTCAATTTCGTTTTCGCTATTTGCCTCCATACTCCGACCATCTATTTCAATACATGCGTAATCTGTTGAATCGCTTAAGCCGCTGATATCGAGTCTGAATCCGAGCTAATGTCGCTATATCATGTTGTGGTAACCGCCATGTTGTTTGTATTGGCAGCCCTGTATGACGTCACAGGGAAAGGGATAGTGGTTTCGAAGTTAGCAAAAATAAGGCACTTTAAAGCTTTATTTAGGGATATTCCGGGACCGGTAAAATTTTGAAAAAAAATTCCAAAAATACAACAGGCCACTGGAAACTGATTTTTATTGTTTTTAACCCTTTTGAAATTGTGATAATGTTCCCCTTTAAAGTTGGAAGCGGTGTCAGAAACATCTAAAACCGTGTCAGTCTGCAGACCTGGAAACCAAACGAAAGTATTAGGAACAAAACGGTGGATCTGCAGATATCTAAGGCTATGTCTACACTTAGCTGATAACCCTTTAAACGAATAATTATTTAGCCTTAGCCCCGTTTCAGCCACACTAAACCAGCGTTTAAAAATCCCCTCCTTGGACCATTTTTCACACGGGTAAGTGTTGAACAACCCAAGCCAGGGGTAGGGAACCTATGGCTCGGGAGCCAGATGTTGCTCTTTTGATGACTGCATCCGGCTCACAGGTAAATTTCAGCTGACTCTGCTTAACACGATAAATGATGAATAATTCCACTTGTAATCAGTGTTAAAAATGATGTTCAAAATATAAAACATCATCGTGAATTTTTAATCCATCCATCCGCTTTCTACCGCACCTGTTGAAGAACTTCCATTGATGGTAAGAAGTTATTTATTTATTATTGCCTCCTGGGGGTTCTTCAGACCACCAAGAACCGACATGAGACCCTGTTTCAGGGTTACAGTATTGTTTCATTTTTCAATAAGTCTCTCAGTTGCTTTCCAGCAATTGTCTTTTTCTCTTTCGTTCTGGCTCGCGCTCTGGCTCCAGCACCAACCCCGTCTCTCCTCCTGGCTGCTGCTTATAACGTAGCGACAGGTGATTAGGTAACAAGGCCCAGGTGGGCCGTCTACACACCTGTGGCTGATTTCGAGGCCGGTCCTGGCAACACCCCGCTTCGCTGCAGGCCCGCAGGCCACGCCCCCTCCACAGTTAGCTTCAGAATAACAATGTTATTACAAAGAATAAGAGACCTATTATACTCTAAAAATGTTAGTCTTACTTAAAAATGCACGCGTTTAGTTGTGTTCAGGGTTAAAAAAAATATTTTACGGCTCATACGGAAATACATTTTAAAATATTTGGCTTCTTGGCTCTCTCAGCCAAAAAGGTTCCCGACCCCTGACCTAAGCTGTACATCAAGCAAGAATGGGAACGAATTCCACCTGAAAAGCTTCCAAAATTGGTCTCCTCAGTTTCCAAATGTTTACTGAGTGTTGTTAAAAGGAAAGGCCACGTAACACAGTGGTAAAAATGCCCCTGTGACAACTTCTTTTCTCTAAATGTGGCCCCCGAGTCAAAATAATTCCCCAGGCCTGATTTAAAACTACCTTTGCACAAAAAAGAACCGACGTCAACCTCATGCCTGACTCATGATGTTCTCACTTTCCACTTGATGCCAGTTTGCTGTTCCCTCAGGTTGCTTGGCATGCTAAGGACTTGCCAGTCGTCGTCAAAGAGTACAGGTGAGTTCCGGAAATAACTACGACTGACAAACCCAACGCAACAGGTGGCCATTTTCTTCTGTTTGAAGGCCTGCCAACTTGAGATCCTAAAGTTTTGACATACTCAACAGTGGAAGGCAAGAGATGATGCAGTGTAAGATGTCTATACCTCCTTGTTGACCTACTTAAAGGCCTACTTAAAGCCACTACTGCCGACCACGCAGTCTGATAGTTTATATATCAATGATGAAATATTAACATTGCAACACATGCCAATACGGCCTTTTTAGTTTACTAAATTGCAATTTAAAATTTCCCGCGTGGTATCTCGTTGAAAACATCGCGGAACAATGACGCTTATGCTTGTGACGTTATTGGTTGGAGCGGACATTTTATCCCAGCACCACTCACAGCTATAAGTCGTCTCTTTTCATCACATAATTACACAGTATTCTGGACGTCTGTGTTGCTGAGTTTTTTGCAATTTGTTCAATTAATAATGGAGACTATAAAGAAAAATGCTGTTGGTGGAAAGTGGTGGATTGCAGCTGCCTTTAGCAACCAAAACACAGACAGTGTTTCTTTGTTTGTTGTGAAGCTTTTATATGGAACAGAGTGGTCAAGCGAACATGTTTCTCTACCACATGTCAACCAGCAAGTTTTTGGGTTGAGAAAATTGTGATATTAAGTCGGCTCTTACCGGAGACTTGAGCGGAGTTTGCGTCCCCCTGCAGTAGCTTTCAAAAAGGCAGCTGTGACTTTCTTGGCTCCTCCATGGCTTCCATCAGAGACACTGGTGGTCACCGCAGCCCTCCGACTTTCAGGTATGACTTTATATTGTCACTAAAACACTAGTAACACAATAAGCAGATATGGGATTTTCCAGAAGTATCCTAGTAAATGTGTCTAATAACATCTGAATCGCTCCCACTGCCGTCGCCTTTTTTTTTCTTTCTAGTGCTTCACTCTAACTTTCCTCATCCACGAATCGTTCATCCTCGCTCCAATTAATGGGGAAATAGTCGCTTTCTCGGTCTGAATCGCTCTTGCTGCTGGTGGCTATTATCATTAAACAATGTGAGGATGTGAGGAGCTCTACAACCCTTGACGTCACGCGCACATCGTCTGCTACTTCCGGTAAAGGCAAGGCTTTTTTATCAGCGACCAAAAGTTGCGAACTTTATCGTGGATGTTCTCTACTAAATCCTTTCAGCAAAAATATGGCAATATCGCGAAATGATCAAGTATGACACATAGAATGGACCTGCTATTTTTTTCCCAGAGCTGTCACCATGATGAACTCTAACTTATAATAATAATAATTCACCCCTATACAATATCCTGCCCTAATTCCCTACTGTGCAATACTACCCTTCGAGCGCAATACGTCCGACACTGATTGTTATTTATTAGTCTGGTACTCTTGTCTTGTTCTGTATATTGAACAGTATTTTGTATTTCTACAGTGTTTTGTATATTGTTCATGATTGCTTGTTATTTATATTGGATAGTAGTCTGTTTATTTCAATTGTTAGTTTTTCCTTTATTACCTCTTTTGTTATTTATTTTACCCCATATTTGTTCCCACAACCCCACCTTAAGTTGGAGTCTTTATTCTCGTTGTATGCAAATATAATGACAATAAAGTCTATTCTATTCTATCCCTGTTTAAATAAGAAAATCTAATTTCATTAGGCCTTTAGAGGCCTACTGAAATGTCCATTCTATGTTTCATACTTGATAATTTCGCGATATTGCCATATTTTTGCTGAAAGGATTTAGTAGAGAACATCCACGATAAAGTTTGCAACTTTTCGTCGCCAACAGAAAAGCCTTGCCTGTACCGGAAGTCGCCGACGATGACGTCACATGTTGATGACTCCTCACATATTCACATTGTTTTTAATGGGAGCCTCCAACAAAAAGAGCTATTCGGACCGAGAAAACGACAATTTCCTCATTAATAATGGGGCGGTTTAGCTCGGTTGGTAGAGTGGCTGTGCCAGCAACTTGAGGGTTGCAGGTTTGATTCCCGCTTCCGCCATCCTAGTCACTGCCGTCGTGTCCTTGGGCGAGACACTTTACCCACCTGCTCCCAGTGTCACCCACACTGGTTTGAATGTAACTTAGATATTGGGTTTCACTATGTAAAGCGCTTTGAGTCACTAGAGAAAAAGCGCTATATAAATATAATTCACTTCACATTTTGAGCGAGGATGAAAGTTTCGTGTTTGAGGATATTGATAGCGACGGACTAGAAAAAAATAAAATAAAAATCAAGTTAAAAAAAACAAAAACGGGATTGCATTGGGACGGATTCAGATGTTTTTAGACACATTTACTAGGATAATTCTGGGAAATCCCTTATCTTTCTTTTGTGTTGCTAGTGTTTAAGTGAGTTTAATAGTACCTGATAGTCGGAGGGGTGTGTCCATGGGTGTCTTGACGCCAGTTTCTGACAAAAGTCGACGGCAGCTGTTTGGACGGCACAAGCTCAGCTGATCTCCGGTAAGATTAGATTAGATAGTACTTTATTTATTCCTTCAGGAAAATTACAATTTTCATCACAATCCCATTCAAGATCAGACAAACATTACAGGGAGACAGAACAGAATCGCTGACGGGTCTGCCGGCTTCCAGCGCCCTTTACAAAAAAGTGGCGACTTTTTACCACAATTTTCTCACCGAAAACTGCTGGTTGACATTTGGTCGGGATCCATGTTCGCTTGACCGCTCTGATCCATAGTAAAGTTTCACCTCAGGGCATTTCAAACAAGGAATCCCCGTGTGTTTGTGTGGCTAAAGGCTAAAGCTTCCCAACTCCATCTTTTTACTTTGACTCCTCCATTACTAATTGAACAAATTGCAAAAGATTCAGCAACACAGATGTCCATAAATACTGTGTAATTATGCGGTTAAAGCAGACGACTTTTAGCTGTGTGTGTGTGCGCGGCGCTAATATTTCCTTACAGACGCGACGTTTTCAACAGGACACTTTGCGGGAAATTTAAAATTGCAATTTAGTCAACTGGCATGTGTTGCAATGTTAATATTTCATCATTGATATATAAACTATCAGACTGTGTGGTGGCTAGTAGTGGCTTTCAGTAGGCCTTTAAAGCCATCCAGACCCCATCATCCGCTTACCTTTTAGCTGGGGCAGAGAGGAAAGCTCCACCGGAACGATCTGAGTCCTGTACTGAGACGAGCCGGGGGACCTTCTCTGCTTCTGGGCCTTCCTCACGGACTTTTTAGTGAATCCGTCCACTTTCTCGGCTGCAGTGATGGCTGACATTTTGATGGAAGGAGTCGACCCCCCCAAAAAAAAATATATATATATATATATATATGTAAATATATATATGTCTGATTTGAAGACGATCTGTCCGTATCACTTTCCTTCTTCAGATTAAAAAAAAAAATAACTCCTCGGCTGCGATGAGGTGGCGACTTGTCCAGGGTGTACGCCGCCTTCCGCCCGATTGTAGCTGAGATAGGCACCAGCGACCCCAAAGGGAATAAGCGGTAGAAAATGGATGGATGGAATAACTCCTCGGTGCGTTCGCATCCGCACAAAAAAAAAAAAAAAAGAAAAAAAAAAGTGGAGCAACCTGCGCGTTGACGCTCCGTCAAAACTGCGACTCACTCGGCGTGATCCGGCATTGTGCGTCGGCGGTGGGGGTTAGGCGCTTTGCAGGGGCTGTGTCGGCGTTTTTCCGGAGTAATCTTCCACACACATAGCACATAAGCCCAACTCGACACAACCCTTGGTCACTCGCCCGAAAAACAACAAGAATATTTTACTTTCCAGCTGGATGTTTTAGCGAAGTTGTTGGGCTGCGGGCGGCTAACCTAAGTCCTAGCAGCTAACACCGAGCTAGCCTACCTAGCATTAGCTGACGTTCCTGGACCACACTTGGCTACAGCGCCAACAAGTAGTGGCTCCATGCGAAAAACTCTCACTCTTCCTAGAAGTAAAAATACTCCCAAAAAAATGGTGTCTTTTCGACCGTCGCTGAGTAGTTCAAAGCCTCGCTACGCCTCTATATAAAAAAAAAAGTTAGCCGCGTGATCCGCCGTGTGTTAGTTACATTCCCTGCCCAAATCCCGACATGTGTAACCTTAAACCCTTCCCCGGATTTACGAGATATTTTTTTGAAATGTGTGTCGGGGGGGAAGTCCTCCGCGGCCGTGAAACTACAACCCCGTTTTTGTGTCCTTCTCTTCCGACTTGCTGGACTGCCTGACGGGTTTTTTTTTTTTTTGCTTTTCTTTGACTGACATGTCCAGGAGCCAATCACGGGAGAGGATGTTGAAAACAGGAAACTTTTTCCAACCAATAGGATAACAGTAAGCCCCAACACGTGACATGGGAAAACAAATAATGACAGTTGCGCCAGAAATGGCAACTAATAGGAGTGTGGGGGGGAAATCGATTCGAATACGAATCGCGATTCTCATGTTGAGCGATTCAGAATCGATTTTCATTTAAAAAAGAATATATATTTTTTATACTGTAACGTATTATTTTCGGGTCTCCCCATGTCTGATTGATTGATTGATTGATACTTTTATTAGTAGATTGCACAGTACAGTACATATTCCGTACAATTGACCACTAAATGGTAACACCCCAATAAGTTTTTCAACTTCTTTAAGTCGGGGTCCACGTTAATCAATTCATGGTCTAGCATTAAAAGATTACAGTTGGTACAAAATGCGGCTGCTAGACTTTTGACAAGAACAAGAAAGTTTGATCACATTACGCCTGTACTGTATATACCTTTATATACATATATACATACATATATACCTGTACTGTATATACCTTTATATACATATATACATACATATATACCTATACTGTATATACCTTTATGTACATATATACATACATATATACCTGTACTGTATATACCTTTATATACATATATACATACATATATACCTATACTGTATATACCTTTATATACATATATACATACATATATACCTATACTGTATATACCTTTATATACATATATACATACATATATACCTATACTGTATATACCTTTATATACATATATACATACATATATACCTATACTGTATATACCTTTATATACATATATACATACATATATACCTATACTGTATATACCTTTATATACATATATACATACATATATACCTGTACTGTATATACCTTTATATACATATATACATACATATATACCTATACTGTATATACCTTTATGTACATATATACATACATATATACCTGTACTGTATATACCTTTATATACATATATACATACATATATACCTATACTGTATATACCTTTATATACATATATACATACATATATACCTATACTGTATATACCTTTATATACATATATACATACATATATACCTATACTGTATATACCTTTATATACATATATACATACATATATACCTATACTGTATATACCTTTATATACATATATACATACATATATACCTATACTGTATATACCTTTATATACATATATACATACATATATACCTATACTGTATATACCTTTATATACATATATACATACATATATACCTATACTGTATATACCTTTATATACATATATACATACATATATACCTATACTGTATATACCTTTATATACATACATATATACCTATACTGTATATACCTTTATATACATATATACATACATATATACCTATAGTGTATATACCTTTATATACATATATACATACATATATACCTGTACTGTATATACCTTTATATACATACATATATACCTATACTGTATATACCTTTATATACATATATACATACATATATACCTATAGTGTATATACCTTTATATACATACATATATACCTATACTGTATATACCTTTATATACATACATATATACCTATACTGTATATACCTTTATATACATATATACATACATATATACCTATAGTGTATATACCTTTATATACATATATACATACATATATACCTATACTGTATATACCTTTATATACATACATATATACCTATACTGTATATACCTTTATATACATATATACATACATATATACCTGTACTGGCTCACCTGCACTGGCTTCCTGTGCACTTAAGATGTGACTTTAAGGTTTTACTACTTACGTATAAAATACTACACGGTCTAGCTCTATCCTATCTTGCCGATTGTATTGTACCATATGTCCCGGCAAGAAATCTGCGTTCAAAGGACTCCGGCTTATTAGTGATTCCCAAAGCCCAAAAAAAGTCTGCGGGCTATAGAGCTTTTTCATTCCGGGCTCCAGTACTCTGGAATGCCCTCCCGGTAACAGTTCGAGATGCCACCTCAGTAGAAGCATTTAAGTCTCACCTTAAAACTCATTTGTATACTCTAGCCTTTAAATAGACTCCCTTTTTAGACCAGTTGATCTGCCGTTTCTTTTCTTTTTCTCCTATGTCCCACTCTCCCTTGTGGAGGGGGTCCGGTCCGATCCGGTGGCCATGTACTGCTCGCCTGTGTATCGGCTGGGGACATCTCTGCGCTGCTGATCCGCCTCCGCTTGGGATGGTTTCCTGCTGGCTCCGCTGTGAACGGGACTCTCGCTGCTGTGTTGGATCCGCTTTGGACTGGACTCTTGCGACTGTGTTGGATCCAATATGGATTGAACTTTCACAGTATCATGTTAGACCCGCTTGACATCCATTGCTTTCCTCCTCTCCAAGGTTCTCATAGTCATCATTGTCACCGACGTCCCACTGGGTGTGAGTTTTCCTTGCCCTTATGTGGGCCTACCGAGGATGTCGTAGTGGTTTGTGCAGCCCTTTGAGACACTAGTGATTTAGGGCTGTATAAGTAAACATTGATTGATTGATTGATTTTTATTTATTTATTTATTTTTTTGGGCTTCACGGTGGCAGAGGGGTTAGTGCGTCTGCCTCACAATACGAAGGTCCTGCAGTCCTGGGTTCAAATCCAGGCTCGGGATCTTTCTGTGTGGAGTTTGCATGTTCTCCCCGTGAATGCGTGGGTTCCCTCCGGGTACTCCGGCTTCCTCCCACCTCCAAAGACATGCACCTGGGGATAGGTTGATCGGCAACACTAAATTGGCCCTAGTGTGTGAATGTTGTCCGTCTATCTGTGTTGGCCCTGCGATGAGGTGGCGACTTGTCCAGGGTGTACCCCGCCTTCCGCCCGATTGTAGCTGAGATAGGCGCCAACGCCCCCCGCTACCCCTAAAGGGAACAAGCGGTAGAAAATGGATGGATGGATGGATATTTATTTTATTTATTTTTTTACCTTCGTCTTGTGTTTGGGTCGGCACCGACCCGTTTTAGTTTTTAAATGCATAAAAACACCACACACATTTAATTTTTTTGCATCAAAGCTTTTTGACTTTGTCAGGAACCTCTTTGTCAACAAAATAAAACATTTAAATTTTTTTCACTTAATTATAAAATGCTGTGGTAGAAATTATGCCCTTGGTGTTGTTAGGGTCGGTTTCGACCCGGTTATAAAAATAAGATGATAAAGCAATGATAAGAGCCAAAACTGAACACACTGACAGCCAGCTCCTCTCCCAATCATGTGAGCTTTAGTGGATTCTCATTTTACCTTGTTATCCTGTACAGAAACAAACAATAGACGGACACTAAAAGTGTCACTTTTTGCCACTCTGATTTTGTTTTTTTATTAGTTTTGGAACTAGTAATCTATTTCTCTTGGTTTCATTTGCTTGATTGGTTGTTGTTTGTTTGATGTTGGAGTTCTGTTGCTGAAAAAAATACTTTTTAGCCTTTTTCTTGAAGTAAATATATATGGGTCGAAATTGACCCGTAACACCATAGATGTTACTATAGTTAAAATTCTTAAAATAAAAAAATAAATAAAACACATTTATTTAAGAGATGTGTTCTAATACCCCTTAGTAATAGTTAGGTAACACAACAACCTTTTTTTATGTATATTATTCTCTTGAGGTTCGTTTTACCATTTTTAAAAATTGAAATCGAGGGCTATACTGACAAAAAAAGGCCCAATGGCCCAAACCAAAAATATTAAAACCAATATTTTCATGGATAAGGAAGCCTAACGAGGTCACCAAGAGATTAGAAACAAATTGGATGATAGATCATTGTTTTTAGTGTATTTTACAGCTGATTTAAGACATGGGTCAAAACCGACCCGTTAACATAAGAGATGGTAACAGAAAGCTAACACAAGAGGAAGGTTAATCAATCCAACAAACCACTACACAGCAATACCATAACAATGCAATCCAATTCCAAAACCAAATCTGACCCAGCAACACTCAAAACTGCAATAAACAGAGCAATTGAGAGGACACACAAACACCACACAGAACAAACCAAAAGTATCCATCCATCCATCCATTTCTACCGCTTGTTCCCTTTGAGGTTGTGGGGGGCGCTGGTGCCTATCTCAGCTACAATCGGGCGGAAAGCGGGGTACACCCTGGACAAGTCGCCATCTCATCGCAGGGCCAACACAGACAGACATCTACACACGAGGGACCATTTAGTGTTATAATGATAATTGATAAATGGGTTGTACTTTTATCCCGCTTTTCTACCTTCAAGGTACTCAAAGCGCTTTGACACTACTTCCACATTCACCCATTCACACACACATTCACACACTGATGGAGGGAGCTGCCATGCAAGGCGCTAACCAGCACCCATCAGGAGCAAGGGTGAAGTGTCTTGCTCAGGACACAACGGACGTGACGAGGTTGGTACTAGGTGGGGATTGAACCAGGGACCCTCGGGTTGCGCACGGCCACTATACCACTGCGCCACGCCGTCCCATTGCCAATCAACCCATCCCCAGGTGCATGTCTTTGGAGGTGGGAGGGGCCTATCCCCAGGTGCATGTCTTTGGAGGTGGGAGGGGCCTATCCCCAGGTGCATTTCTTTGGAGGTAGGAGGGGCCTATCCCCAGGTGCATGTCTTTGGAGGTGGGAGGGGCCTATCCCCAGGTGCATGTCTTTGGAGGTGGGAGGGGCCTTTCCCCAGGTGCATGTCTTTGGAGGTGGGAGGGGCCTATCCCCAGGTGCATGTCTTTGGAGGTGGGAGGGGCCTTTCCCCAGGTGCATGTCTTTGGAGGTGGGAGGGGCCTATCCCCAGGTGCATGTGTTTGGAAGTGGGAAACGCCTACCCCCAGGAGCATTTCTTTGGAGGTGGGAGGGGCCTATCCCCAGGTGCAAATAATAATTAACTTAGAATTTCATGGCTGCAACACGTGCCAAAGTAGTTGGGAAAGGGCATGTTCACCACTGTGTTACATCATCTTTTAACAACACTCAATAAACGTTTGGGAACTGAGGAAACTAATTGTTGAAGCTTTGAAAGTGGAATTCTTTCCCATTCTTGTTTTATGTAGAGCTTCAGTCGTTCAACAGTCCGGGGTCTCCGCTGTCGTATTTTACGCTTCATAATGCGCCACACATTTTCCATGGGAGACATGTCTGGAGTATCCGCACTCTTTTTTTACGAAGCCACGCTGTTGTAACGCGTGCTGAATGTGGCTTGGCATTGTCTTGCTGAAATAAGCAGGGGCGTCCATGAAAAAGCTTAGATGGCAGCATATGTTGTACCAAAACCCATATGTACCGTTCAGCATTAATGGTGCCTTCACAGATGTGTAAGTTACCCATGCCTTGGCCACTAATGCACCCCCATACCATCACACATGCTGGCTTTTGAACTTTGTGTCGATAACAGTCTGGATGGTTCGCTTCCCCTTTGGTCCGGATGACACGATGTCGAATATTTCCAAAAAATATTTGAAATGTGGACTCGTCAGACCACAGAACACTTTTCCACTTTGCATCAGTCCATCTTAGATGATCTCGGGCCCAGAGTAGCCGGCGGCGTTTCTGGATGTTGTTGATAAATGGCTTTCGCTTTGCATTGTAGAACTTTAACTTGCACTTACAGATGTAGCGACCAACTGTATTTAGTGACAGTGGTTTTCTGAAGTGTTCCTGAGCCCATGTGGTGATATCCTTTAGAGATTGATGTCTGTTTAAGATACAGTGCCGTCTGATAATTAATAATTAATTGCAGGAATAATTAATGATTTTCCAAAAAAGTCAGTGTGAACATCAAATATGTTGTCTTTGTAGCATATTCAACAGAATATGGGTTGAAAATGATTTGCAAATCATTGTATTCCGTTTATATTTACATCTAACACAATTTCCCAACTCTTATGGAAACAGGGTTTGTAAGACAAAAGTTATGAAAAAGTTGGTATAGTACCGGGAGGAACTCAAAGTAAAGCCGCTGCTCCTTCACATGGAGAGGAGCCAGATGAGGTGGTTCGGGCATCTGGTCAGGATGCCACCCGAACGACTCCCTCAGGAGGTGTTTAGGGCACGTTCAACCGGTAGGAGGCCACGGGGAAGACCCAGGAAATGTTGGGAAGACTATGTCTCCCGGCTGGCCTGGGAACGCCTTGGGATCCCCCGGGAGGAGCTGGATGAAGTGGCTGGGGAGAGGGAAGTCTGGGCTTCCCTGCTTAGGCTGTTGCCCCCGCGACCCGACCTCGGATAAGCGGAAGAAGATGGATGGATGGTATTGAACCATGAATTGATTTAAACAAGTTTAAAAAGTTATCGGGGTGTTAGCATTTAGTGGTCAATTGTACGGAGTGTGAATGTTGTCTGTCTATCTGTGTTGGCCCTGTGATGAGGTGGCGACTTGTCCAGGGTGTACCCCGCCTTCCGCCCGATTGTAGCTGAGATAGGCGCCAGCACCCCCCACCCCCCGCGACCCCAAAAGGGAATAAGCGGTAGAAAATGTATGGAAGGATGGATGTACTGTACTGTGCAATCTACTAATAAAAGTTTCAATCAATTAATCAATCAATGATATTCCAAAAAAGAACTAGCCTCCAGTACCACAAACACAAATTAATCCAAGATACAATTGCCCAACAACACACAAAAAAAGTATACCTATCTCAGCCTAAAGATCAGCGCCGACTTCAACCAAGCAGTGAACGACCTGAGAGATAAGACAAGAGTTATCTATGCGATTTAAAGGAATATCAATGAAAATGAGTTTGACACCCCTGTTGTCGTTGGATAATAAAAAAACTAATATAGTAGGAAAACCTGAGTTGTTATTCCTTAGTTAAATGGTTCTTTTTCAAATAATGATGAAATAAGTATAATAGTCACACAGTCACGGGGACAACATGCAAAATCCACACAGACAGATTTGCAAAATTCTGCATGTAGTCTCAATTTGGTTTTTGCACAAGCTTGGTTAGCAAGTGGGCCCCAGACCTCGCAACCATGCAGAGTTCTATGACGGACTCTAATATTTGGAGCCAGGTTTGAACCTAATTCAGAACTCTGGCTTATTAGTGATTCCCAGAGCCCACAAAAAGTCTGCAGGCTTTAGAGCGTTTTCTATTGGGGCTCCAGTACTCTGGAATGTTCTACAGGTAACAGTTAGAGATGCTACTTCAGTAGAAGCATTTAAGTCCCATCTTAAAACTCATTTGTATACTCTAGCCTTTAAATTGACCCCCCTTTTAGACCAGTTGATCTGCCATTTCCTTTCTTTTCTGCTCTGCCCCCCTCGCTCTCGTGGAGCGGGGGGCACAAGTCCGGTGGCCATGGATGAAGTGTTGGCTGTCCAGAGTCAGGACCCGGGGTGGACCACTCGCATGTGCATAGGTTGGGGACATCTCTGCGCTCCTGACCTGTCTCCGCTCGGGATGGTCTCCTGCTGAACCCACTATGGACTGGACTCTCACTATTATGTTAGATCCACTATGGACTGGACCCTCACTATTATGTTAGATCCACAATGGACTGGACTCTCTCACTATTATGCTAGATCCACTATGGACTGAACTCACACTATTATGTTAGATCCACAATGGACTGGACTCTCACTATTATGTTAGATCCACTATGGACTGGACTCACACTATTATGTTAGATCCACTATGGACTGGACTCTCACTATTATGTTGGATCCACTATGGACTGAACTCACACTATTATGTTAGATCCACAATGGACTGGACTCTCTCACTATTATGCTAGATCCACTATGGACTGGACTCTCACTATTATGTTAGATCCACAATGGACTGGACTCTCTCACTATTATGCTAGATCCACTATGGACTGGACTCTCACTATTATGTTAGATCGACTATGGACTGGACTCTCACTATTATGTTAGATCCACTATGGACTGAACTCACACTATTATGTTAGATCCACAATGGACTGGACTCTCTCACTATTATGCTAGATCCACTATGGACTGGACTCTCACTATTATGTTAGATCCACTATGGACTGGACTCTCAGTATTATGTTGGATCCACTATGGACTGGACTCTCACTATTATGTTGGATCCACTATGGACTGGACTCTCACTATTATGTTGGATCCACTATGGACTGGACTCTCACTATTATATTAGATCCACTATGGACTGGACTCTCTCACTATTATGTTAGATCCACTATGGACTGAACTCACACTATTATGTTAGATCCACTATGGACTGGACTCTCAGTATTATGTTAGATCCACTATGAACTGGACTCACACTATTATGTTAGATCCACTATGGACTGGACTCTCACTATTATGTTAGATCCACTATGGACTGGACTCTCAGTATTATGTTGGATCCACTATGGACTGGACTCTCACTATTATGTTGGATCCACTATGGACTGGACTCTCACTATTATGTTGGATCCACTATGGACTGGACTCTCACTATTATATTAGATCCACTATGGACTGGACTCTCTCACTATTATGTTAGATCCACTATGGACTGAACTCACACTATTATGTTAGATCCACTATGGACTGGACTCTCAGTATTATGTTAGATCCACTATGAACTGGACTCACACTATTATGTTAGATCCACTATGGACTGGACTCTCACTATTATGTTAGATCCACTATGGACTGGACTCTCACTATTATGTTAGATCCACTATGGACTGGACTCTCACTATTATGTTAGATCCACTATGGACTGGACTCTCACTATTATGTTAGATCTATTAATTTTTAATTGTAATATAGTATATGATACTGTGTATATTTGACGCATGATCCAATATTAAAGTTTAAAATATATGCAATACTTACCATTTTTTCTGTCAAAATTAAAATCCCCAAAAATATTAAGTACTGGTACTTAATTTATTTTTCATTTTATTTATTAATTATTAATTTAAAAATATATAGTCGAGGTAGAGTGGAATATATGTTAGGTCAGGAAAAACACAGAGGCTATTTCATCCCTACAAGCCTGTTTCACAGATTTCTCTGCTCTTCAGAGGATTTTACATTATAAAATCCAGGGGGTTTTATATTATAAAAAATTGTAATATAAAATCCAGAGGATTTTATAATAGTATTGGATTATGCGACAAATATATGCAGTATTTTATAATATAAAATCCTCTGAAGAGCAGAGAAACCTGCAAAACAGGCTTGTAGGGATGAAATAGCCTCTGTGTTTTTTCCTGACCTAACATATATTTACTTTTTTTTTTTAACTTTGACACATGACTTTACAGGATTTTGCGGGCCACATAAAATTAAGTTTTTATTAAAAAGTATTCTTTTGTGACAGTTGTACCAACAAGAAGCCAATACGCTCAGTACAAGTTGAATATATCTTCAATTTAATAAAAAAAAAAAATCTGTGCACTCATAAACAAAGCAAGCACGTGCTATTTTGTACATATTAACAAAAAGAAGAAACTGTTCAATAAAAGCTGATATTTTACAAAGTCTTCTTGTCTTAAAAAGGTAGAGCTTTTGAACTCTTTTTTTTTTTTCTCCCCATCTTTGAAAACTTGACACAAATTGGGCAGGCTGTGTAAAATAAACACATCTAAAATTTCTCTGGTTACGGTAAAACTACCAAAATTGAGTTCAACTTCTCATCAAAAACACGTATGAAGCAGGAACTGTGACCATAACATGTAAATGTGAGGAATATTTGTCCATTCCGGCAGTATTTTGTGCATTAAAATGACCCAAGGTGGCTATGACATCACTCCGTGTGTCTCCTGGTGAAATAGGAAGATATTTTTTTCATACTTGGTGGCGAGCTGATTGTCTGAAACAGAAGAAGAGGTAGAACAAACGTAAGAAAAGCTTTTACTGGACTTGACTTCCCTTTGCTGCATCGCCAACTCTCACAAAAGACTTGATTTTCTTGACTGGCAGCATATTTGCAACGCCTGCATGAGATGTCTGCTGCTAACAGGAGGAAACAAGCAAAAGGAAATGGCAGATGTTCCTCTCTAAAAGCACACGTTAAACTGCTGTCTCATGCGTATTTGAGGTGGTTGCGGACTCCACCCTTCGTGGCGAGGGTGTCAAACTCTTCTTCTTTCAATTACGGCTGCCGTCGGTGACATTGAATTAAATATATAGGTTTTATAAACACATGAGAGCCTCATTACACATTTGACAATTGTATTATTTACTGACAGATGGATGGATACATTAGTCAGATATTTAAGTATTTTTGACAACACCCCCCCAAAAATGCCCATATGTAACACTATAGGCCAGGTCTTGCACACACCCAAAAATATGGGCCTGTGAGACCAGATATTATGGGCCTGGAGGACCAACAAATATGGATCTGCGAGGCTACAAAATTTGGGCTTGCACACCCCCAAAAATATTGGCCTGTGAGACCAGATATTATGGGCCTGCAGGACCAACACAATATGAATCTGAGAGGCTATAATATATAGGCTTGCACACCCTCAAAAATCTGGGCCTGTGAGACCAGATATTATGGGCCTGGAGGACCAACTAAATATAAATCTGCGAGGCAAAAAAATATGGGCTGGCAAACACATCCAAAAATATGGGCCTACAGACCAACAAAATTTGAATCTGTGAGGCTACAACATTTGGGCTTGCACACCCCCAATAACATGAGCCTGTGAGGCCAGATATTATGGGCCTGGAGGACCAACAAATATGGATCTGCGAGGCTACAAAATTTGGGCTTGCACACCCCCAAAAATATTGGCCTGTGAGACCAGATATTATGGGCCTGGAAGACCAACACAATATGGATCTGAGAGGCTACAATATATAGGCTTGCACACACCCAAAAATCTGGGCCTGTGAAACCAGATATTATGGGCCTGGAGGACAAAGTAAATATAAATCTGCGAGGCAACAAAATAAGAGCTGGCAAACATATCCAAAAATATGGGCCTACAGACCAACAACATTTGAATCTGTGAGGCTACAACATATAGGCTTGCACAACCCCAATAACATGGGCCTGTGAGACCAGATATTATGGGCCTGCAGGACCAACACAATATGGATCTGCGAGGCTACAAAATATGGGCTGGCAAACATCCAAAAATATGGGCCTACAGACCAACACAATTTGAATCTGTGAGGCTACAACATATGGGCTTGCACACCCCCAATAACATGGGCCTGTGAGACCAGATATTATGGGCCTGGAAGACCCACTAAATATGGATCTGCGAGGCGACGAAATATGGGCTGGCGAACACATAAAAAAATATGGGCCTACAGACCAACAACATTTGAATATGTGAGGCTACAACATATGGGCTTGCATACCTCCAATAATATGGGCCTGTAAGACCAAATATTATGGGCCTGGAGGACCAACAAATATGGATCTGCGAGGCTACAAAATTTGGGCTTGCACACCCCCAAAAATATTGGCCTGTGAGACCAGATATTATGGGCCTGGAGGACCAACACAATATGGATCTGAGAGGCTACAATATATGGGCTTGCACACACCAAAAATCAGGGCCTGTGAGACCAGATATTATGGGCCTGGAGGACCAACTAAATATAAATCTGCGAAGCAACAAAATATGGGCTGGCAAACACATCCAAAAATATGGGCCTACAGACCAACAAAATTTGAATCTGTGAGGCTACAATATATGGGCTTGCACACCCCCAATAACATGGGCCTGTGAGACCAGATATTATGGGCCTGGAAGACCCACTAAATATGGATCTGCGAGGCGACGAAATATGGGCTGGCGAACACATCAAAAAATATGGGCCTACAGACCAACAACATTTGAATATGTGAGGCTACAACATATGGGCTTGCATACCTCCAATAATATGGGCCTGTAAGACCAAATATTATGGGCCTGGAGGACCAACAAATATGGATCTGCGAAGCTACAAAATTTGGGCTTGCACACCCCCAAAAATATTGGCCTGTGAGACCAGATATTATGGGCCTGGAGGACCAACACAATATGGATCTGAGAGGCTACAATATATGGGCTTGCACACACCAAAAATCAGGGCCTGTGAGACCAGATATTATGGGCCTGGAGGACCAACTAAATATAAATCTGCGAAGCAACAAAATATGGGCTGGCAAACACATCCAAAAATATGGGCCTACAGACCAACAAAATTTGAATCTGTGAGGCTACAATATATGGGCTTGCACACCCCCAATAACATGGGCCTGTGAGACCAGATATCATGGGCCTGGAGGACCAACAAATATGGATCTGCGAGGCTACAAAATTTGGGCTTGCACACCCCCAAAAATATTGGCCTGTGAGACCAGATATTATGGGCCTGGAAGACCCACTAAATATAGATCTGCGAGGCGACAAAATATGGGCTGGCGAACACATCAAAAAATATGGGGCTACAGACCAACAACATTTGAATATGTGAGGCTACAAAATTTGGGCTTGCACACCCCCAATAATTTGGGCCTGTAAGACCAGATATTATGGGCCTGCAGGATCAACACAATATGGATCTGCAAGGCTACAAAATTTGGGCTTGCACACCCCCAATAATATGGGCCTGTAAGACCAGATATTATGGGCCTGGAGGACCAACAAATATGGATCTGCGAGGCTACAAAATTTGGGCTTGCACACCCCCAATAATATGGGCCTGTGAGAACAGATATTATAGGCCTGCAGGACCAACACAATATGAATCTGAGAGGCTATAATATATGAGCTTGCACACACCCAAAAATATGGGCCTGTGAGACCAGATATTATGGGCCTGGAGGACCAACAAATATGGATCTGCGAGGCTACAAAATTTGGGCTTGCACACTCCCAATAATATGGGCCTGTGAGACCAGATATTATAGGCCTGCAGGACCAACACAATATGAATCTGAAAGGCTATAATATATGAGCTTGCACACCCTCAAAAATCTGGGCCTGTGAGACCAGATATTATGGGCCTGGAGGACCAACTAAATATAAATCTACGAGGCAAAAAAATATGGGCTGGCAAACACATCCAAAAATATGGGCCTACAGACCAACAACATTTGAATCTGTGAGGCTACAACATATGGGCTTGCACACCCCCAATAACATGGGCCTGTGAGACCAGATATCATGGGCCTGGAGGACCAACAAATATGGATCTGCGAGGCTACAAAATTTGGGCTTGCACACCCCCAAAAATATTGGCCTGTGAGACCAGATATTATGGGCCTGGAAGACCCACTAAATATAGATCTGCGAGGCGACAAAATATGGGCTGGCGAACACATCAAAAAATATGGGGCTACAGACCAACAACATTTGAATATGTGAGGCTACAAAATTTGGGCTTGCACACCCCCAATAATTTGGGCCTGTAAGACCAGATATTATGGGCCTGCAGGATCAACACAATATGGATCTGCAAGGCTACAAAATTTGGGCTTGCACACCCCCAATAATATGGGCCTGTAAGACCAGATATTATGGGCCTGGAGGACCAACAAATATGGATCTGCGAGGCTACAAAATTTGGGCTTGCACACCCCCAATAATATGGGCCTGTGAGAACAGATATTATAGGCCTGCAGGACCAACACAATATGAATCTGAGAGGCTATAATATATGAGCTTGCACACACCCAAAAATATGGGCCTGTGAGACCAGATATTATGGGCCTGGAGGACCAACAAATATGGATCTGCGAGGCTACAAAATTTGGGCTTGCACACTCCCAATAATATGGGCCTGTGAGACCAGATATTATAGGCCTGCAGGACCAACACAATATGAATCTGAAAGGCTATAATATATGAGCTTGCACACCCTCAAAAATCTGGGCCTGTGAGACCAGATATTATGGGCCTGGAGGACCAACTAAATATAAATCTACGAGGCAAAAAAATATGGGCTGGCAAACACATCCAAAAATATGGGCCTACAGACCAACAAAATTTGAATCTGTGAGGCTACAACATATGGGCTTGCACACACCAAAAATCAGGGCCTGTGAGACCAGATGTTATGGGCCTGGAGGACCAACTAAATATGTATCTGTGAGGCTACAACATATGAGCCGGCGAACACATCAAAAAATATGGGCCCACAGACCAACA
>NC_084634.1:38943503-38963503 GCF_033978795.1 Nerophis ophidion
CCATGAAGGAACAAACGCTGCTTTGGAATGGTGGAGAACGAGGCCTCCCGTCTCCTATTGTGACGTACCTTCCAGATGTATGTGTTGTTGTCACTGGAGCCGCTGGCCAAGAACTGGTCATCTGGGCTAATTGTGGACTTGATGTAAAAGGATGAGTTTTGGTGCCCACTGAACACTGCCTCTGTGGAGGGAAACAGGAATGAGGATCCTTATCTTATCTTCTCATATATATATATATATATATATATATATATATACACACACATATATATTACATACATATATATATATATATATATATACATACACATATATATATATATATATATATATATATATATATATATATATATATATATATATACATACATACATACATATATATATATATATATATATACATACATACATACATACATATATATATATATATATATATATATATATATATATACATACATACATACATACATACATATATATATATATATATATATATATATATACATACATACATACATACATACATATATATATACATATATATATATATATATATATATATATATATATATATATATATACATACATACATACATACATACATATATATATATATATATATATATATATATATATATATATATAAATATATATATATATATATATATATATATAAACAGCCATCAGATTGTACAATGCATATTTTCATTTTGACTGTACATGTACTGTAAATGTATAATGTATTTATATTATTCAAATGTGAATAATACTATATAACAGACTGTATTTATGTTATTCAGGAGTGAATAATGCCGTATAAAAGATTGTATTTATGTTGTTCACATGTGAATATTGCTGTATAATAGACTGTATTTATATTATTCACATGTGAATAATGCTGTATAATAGACTGTATTTATATCATTCACATGTGAATAATACTGTATAATACTGTATTTATATTATTAACATGTGAATAATGCTGTGTAAGACTATATTTATATTATTCACATGTGAATAATATAAATACAGTCTATTATACAGCATTATTCACATGTGAATAATGCTGTATAATAGACTGTATTTATATATATATAAATATGTGAATATTTATATATATAAATATGTGAATATATATATTCACATGTGAATAATGCTGTATAATAGACTGTATTATTTTATTCAAATGTGAATAATGCTGTTTAATACTGTATTTATGTTATTCACATGTGAATAATGCTGTATAATAGACTGTACTTATATTATTCACATGTGAATAATGCTGTATAATAGACTGTATTTATGTTATTCACATGTGAATAATGCTGTATTATAGACTATTGTTTTATTCAAATGTGAATAATGCTGTTTAATAGACTATTTATGTTATTCACATGTGAATAATGCTGTATTATAGACTATTGTTTTATTCAAATGTGAATAATGCTGTTTAATAGACTGTATTTATATCATTCAGATGTGAATAATGCTGTATAATAGACTGTATTTATATTATTCAAATGTGAATAATGCTGTATAATAGACTGTTGTTTTATTCAAATGTGAATAATGCTGTTTAATAGACTGTATTTATGTTATTCACATGTGAATAATGCTGTATTATAGACTATTGTTTTATTCAAATGTGAATAATGCTGTTTAATAGACTGTATTTATGTTATTCACATGTGAATAATGCTGTATAATAGACTGTATTTATATTATTCACATGTGAATAATGCTGTCTAATAGACTGTATTTATATCATTCACATGTGAATAATGCTGTATTATAGACTGTATTTATGTTATTCACATGTAAAAAATACCAAAGTGTTTATTGTGTATTGTGAGCTAACTGTGGAGCTAAAATTCCCCCAGGGATCAATAAAGTACTTTATATTCTATTTAATGTGCTTTTTTTGGACCATTACAATTATCTGAGACAGTTTTAGCAAGCACACAGCTGCATATTGCTTTTGTGAACAGTACCCTCTTCTTTTACCTCACCCATTTTCAATAGGACACAACTTGATAGCTCCATCTAGTGATCAGCATGGGTAAAATACTGGATGTAGTCTGGAGGTTAGCCAGCGTCAATCAAGGGAGTTTACTGTACTGTTCAAAGATTCAAGTACAAAACAATTAACATTTAGAGAATAAAGCTGTGTTTTTAGGAACATTTGGGAGACGTTTTTAGACAGAAAAGTAGTAATGTTAAAAGAATACATCCAATGTTTTTCTCTAGTGTAATAACACTTTGTTTGAAGTAAAATGTTCAAACCAATTCTTACTAAATGTTCAGTGTTTCTCCAAAATGTATTTGGTAGTAAAACTTTTCAGGGAGAAAGTTTTTTGGGTTGTTTTAAAAACAACAATGTTTTTTCTCAGAATTTTCTTTTCTGAGTAAAATAAGAAATATTTCATGGTAAAAAAAAAAGTTTTTCTGATAATACATTTTATCAATAAAATAAGCTCTCTGTTTTTACTGGTGTTTTTTTATAAAGGGAAAGTTTTTATATACTATGAAAAAGTTTTTTTTCTAGTTAAATTTAGATATTTCCGAGTAAATATGTGACTTTTTGGCAAATGTCTTTTCCAGATAATGTTATTTTTTATTAAAATAAGATGTTTTTTCCTTGTAAAATAGGATTAAATCATTCTGGTAAAAAGTTTTTTTCTGGCAAAGTATGTTTTTTTAATAAAATAAATGGGTTTTTTAGTAAAATAAGACCCACTTTACTAGATTTTTTCTACTATTATAAGACTTTTTTGCGATAAAATGCAGGATTTTTTTTGCAGTAAAATGTTGATGTTTTTGTCATAAAACTCTGTTTTTTGGTAGTAAATTTATGTTTTTGTTATAAAATTCAGATTTTTTATATTAAATTTAAACGTTTTTGCCATAAAGTTGTTTTTTTTGGTATTCAAATTTGGATGCTTTTGTCAAATCATCTAAAATTTACATGATTTGTTGTAAAATTCCGAATTTTTTTTTGTAGTAAAATTGTGATGTTTTTGTTACAAAATCACATTTTATGTAGTAAAATTTTTATGTTTCTGTTATAAAATTCAGGGTTTTTTGTAGTAAAATTTTGATGATTTGTTATGAAATTCAGATTTTTTGTAGTAAAATGATGTTTTTGTTATAAAATTCAGATCTTTTTTGTAGTAAATTGATGTTTTTGTTATAAAAATCAGATCTTTTTTTACTCATAATATTATGTTTTTGTTATAAAATACACGTTTTTTGTAGTAAAATCTTGACGTTTTTGTTATAAAATTCATAATTTATAAAGTTCTGATTTTTTTGGTATTAAAATGTTGATTTTTTGTTGTAAAATTCAGATATTTTTTTGTATTAAAATTTAGATGATTTGTTGTCAAATTCAGATTTTTGTGTAATAAAATGTTGATGTTTTTGTTATAAAATTCAGATCTTTTTTTGGTAAAATGTTGATGTTTTTGTTATAAAATTCATATTTTTGTAGTAAAATTTTGATGGTTTTGTTTAATAAAATTCAGATATTTTTAGCAGTACATTGTTGACGTTTTTGGTAAAAAATGCAGATTTTTTTTTTAAATGAAATTTTAAAGTTTTATTATAAAGTTCAGATATTTTGGGTATTAAAATTTTGACGTTTTTGTCATAAAATTCTGATTATTTTTTGTTATAAAATTTAGATGATTTGTTGTAAAATTCAGATTTTTTTTGTAGAAAAATTTTGATGTTTTGTTATAATTTCCAGATTTTTTTTGTAGTAATTTTTTAGTTTGTTATAAAAGTCATATTTTTTTTTAGTAAAATTGTGATGCTTTGTTATAAAATTCAAAATTTTTTGTAGTAAAATCTTGACGTTTTTGTTATAAAATTCATAATTTATAAAGTTCTGATTTTTTGGGGTATTAAAATGTTGATTTTTTGTTGTAAAATTCAGATATTTTTTGTATTAAAATTTAGATGATTTGTTGTCAAATTCAGATTTTTGTGTAATAAAATGTTGATGTTTTTGTTATAAAATTCAGATCTTTTTTGGGTAAAATGTTGATGTTTTTGTTATAAAATTCATATTTTTGTAGTAAAATTTGGATGTTTTTGTTTAATAAAATTCAGATATTTTTAGCAGTAAAATGTTGACGTTTTTGGTACAAAATGCAGATTTTTTTAAAAATGAAATTTTAAAGTTTTATTATAAAGTTCAGATATTTTGGGTATTAAAATTTTGATGTTTTTGTTATAAAATTCTGATAATTTTTTGTTATACAATTTAGATGATTTGTTGTAAAATTCAGATTTTTTTTGTAGTAAAATTTTGATGTTTTGTTGTAATTTTCAGATTTTTTTGTAGTCATTTTTTTGTTTCCATTACACAAGTCAGATCTTTTTTAGTAAAATTGTGATGCTTTGTTATAAAATTCATATTTTTTTGTCGTAAAATCTTGACGTTTTTGTTATAAAATTCATAATTTATAAAGTTCTGATTTTTTGGTAATTAAAATGTTGATTTTTTGTTGTAAAATTCAGATATTTTTTGTATTAAAATTTAGATGATTTGTTGTCAAATTCAGATTTTTGTGTAATAAAATGTTGATGTTTTTGTTATAAAATTCAGATCTTTTTTTTGGTAAAATGTTGATGTTTTTGTTATAAAATTCATATTTTTGTAGTAAAATTTTGATGTTTTTGTTTAATAAAATTCTGATATTTTTAGCAGTAAAATGTTGACGTTTTTGGTACAAAATGCAGATTTTTTTTAAAAATGAAATTTTAAAGTTTTATTCTAAAGTTCAGATATTTTGGGTATTAAAATGTTGATGTTTTTGTTATAAAATTCTGATTATTTTTTGTTATAAAATTTAGATGATTTGTTGTAAAATTCAGATTTTTTTTGTAGTAAAATTTTGATGTTTTGTTGTAATTTTCAGATTTTTTTTGTAGTCATTTTTTTGTTTCCGTTACACAAGTCAGATCTTTTTTAGTAAAATTGTGATGCTTTGTTATAAAATTCCTATTTTTTTGTCATAAAATCTTGACGTTTTTGTTATAAAATTCATAATTTATAAAGTTCTGATTTTTTGGTAATTAAAATGTTGATTTTTTTGTTGTAAAATTCAGATATTTTTTTGTATTAAAATTTAGATGATTTGTTGTCAAATTCAGATTTTTGTGTAATAAAATGTTGATGTTTTTGTTATAAAATTAAGATCTTTTTTGGGTAAAATGTTGATGTTTTTGTTATAAAATTCATATTTCCGTAGTAAAATTCTGATGTTTTTGTTTAATAAAATTCTGATATTTTTAGCAGTAAAATGTTGACGTTTTTGGTACAAAATACAGATTTTTTTAAAAATGAAATTTTAAAGTTTTATTATAAAGTTCAGATATTTTGGGTATTAAAATTTTGATGTTTTTGTTATAAAATTCTGATTATTTTTTGTTATAAAATTTAGATGATTTTTTTGTAGTAAAATTTTGATGTTTTGTTATAATTTTCTGATTTTTTTGTAGTAATTGTTTTGTTTCCGTTATACAAGTCATATTTTTTTTTAGTAAAATTGTGATGCTTTGTTATAAAATTCATATTTTTTTGTAGTAAAATTTTGTTGTTTTGTTATAAATCAAAACATTTTTTAGTAACATTTTGATGTTTTTGTTATAAAATTCAGAATTTTTTGTAGTAAAAGACTATGTTTTTGTTATAAAGTTCATATTTTTTTTGTAGTAACATTTTGATGTTTTTGTTATAAAATTCTGATTTTTATTTTCTGAATAAATAAATGACATTTTCCATGAATTTCCTGAAGACACCTTCCCATATTGTGAGGTTTGTCAATAGTTTGCTTACCCGGGCTGCTTTTGACTCCACTGACGTTGAACATGTAAATGGTGTCGTCAGTGCAGTTGCACATGACGTTGGATCTTGTGGAGTCCAACACCAGCCCGGAATAACCTGCAAACACAAGCAGAAAAGCTCCAGTCACATTACGGAGCATTGCTATGCACTGCTCTACGTTTCCGGCGAGTAAAAAGTGCAAAACTAACCCAGACGCACGCGCATGGAAGAACCAGGATACAGGAAGGTCTGCAGGGCTACTGGATCGTGATGGTGCACCGTGTAGTTTTTCCTCAAGTCCCACATCTTAACAACACTTCACAGATGGAATACAAGTTAGTTTAGAAGTGCATTTGAAAAAGAACTTAAGTCAGTCTTTACCCATCCACGGCGCCAGAAGAGATGAGCGTGTGCTGATCTCGAAACAAAACCACAGTGACACTTTGCTGGGTGTCCTGCAAAACACTTTTCAAAATAAGAGTCCTCTCCAGCTGGCTAAAGGGCGCTCGCCTGTCCGGGGAACTCACCACACTCGGAGCCATTCCACGAGTGCTGAGTCGTCGCTTCTTGCTTCTGGACCCCGGGGGGTTGGCGTCTGCTTTGTTGTGAGCGCCGCAGATCTGCTTGACCGGTTTGTAGAAACCATCTGAAAAGGAAACCAGGGATGAATATTGTGTGCCTGCAAAGGGAGGAGCTTGGAATTGGTACCTCTTTTGCTGCAGCGTGTATCCCAGACTAGAATATTTCCATCTCTAGCACCGGTACAGAACACAGCTGGAAGAAGATCAAATAACTTCATGTTCATCATTCATCTACATGCTTCTGGCAAACTACTTAAAAAAATGTTTATTCTCGTAAAACAAGACCACCTTTCCTGGATTGTTTTCTACTATTATAAGACTTTTTGTTATAAAATTCAGATTTTATTTTTGTAGTAAAATTTTAATGATTTCTTATAAAATTCAGATTTTTTGGGGTAGTAAAATGTTAATGTTTTTTTTATAAAATTAAGATTTTTTTTTTTTGTAAAATTGTGATGTTTTTGTTATAAAAATCAGATTTTTTTGTGGTGAAATGTTGACGTTTCTGTTATAAAATTCAGATTTTTTTTGTGGTAAAATGTCGACGTTTTGTTTATAAAATTCAGATTTTCTGAAGTAAAATGTTGATGTTTTTGTTATAAAATTAAGATTTTTTGTACTTAAATTTTGATGAGTTGTTATAAAATTCAGATTTTTTGTAGTAAAATGTTAATGTTTTTTTTAATAAAATTCAGATTTGTCTGAAGTAAAATTGTGATGTTTTTGTTATAAAAATCTGATTTTTTTGTGGTTAAATGTTGACATTTCTGTTATAAAATTCACATTTTTTTTTGTGGTAAAATGTTGACGTTTCTGTTACAAAATTCAGATTTTTTGTAGTAAAATGTTAACGTTTTGTTTATAAAATTCAGATTTTTTGAAGTAAAATGTTGTTTTTGTTATAAAATTAAGATTTTTTGTACTTAAATTTTGATGAGTTGTTATAAAATGTAGATTTTTTTGTTGTAAAATGTTAATGTTTTTTTTTATAAAATTCAGATTTGTCTGAAGTAAAATTGTGATGTTTTTGTTATAAAAATCGGATATTTTTTGAAGTAACATTTTCATGTTTTTGTTATAAAATTCTGATTTTTTTTGGAGTGAAATGTTGACGTTTGTTATAAAATTCAGACCTTTTTTGTAATAAAATCTTGATGTTTTTGTTATAAAATTCTGATTTTTTTAAAATAAAATTCAGATTTGTCTGAAGTAAAATTGTGATGTTTTTGTTATAAAAATCGGATCTTTTTTGAAATAACATTTTCATGTTTTTGTTATAAAATTCCGATTTTTTTGGGGAGTGAAATGTTGACGTTTTTTTATAAAATTCAGACCTTTTTTGTAATAAAATCTTGATGTTTTTGTTATAAAATTCAGATTTTTTTTTTACTAAAATTTTGATGAGTTGTTATAAATTCAGATTTTTTTTTGTAGTAAAATGTTAATGTTTTTGTTATAAATTTCAGATTTTTCTGTAGTAAAATTGTGATGTTTTTGCTATAAAAATCGTATCTTTTTTGGAGTAACATTTTGATGTTTTTCTTATAAAATTCTGATTTTTTTTTTGTAGTGCAATGTTGACGTTTGTTATAAAATTCAACCTTTTTTGTAATAAAATCTTGATGTTTTTGTTATAAAATTCTGATTTTTTTGTAGTAAAATTTTGATGATTTGTTATAAAATTCAGATTTGTCTGTAGTAAAATTGTGATGTTTTTGTGATAAAAATTGGATCTTTTTTGGAGTAACATTTTTATGTTTTTGTTAGAAAATTCCGATTTTTTTTTGTAGTGAAATGTTGACGTTTGTTATAAAATTCAACCTTTTTTGTAATAAAATCTTGATGTTTTTGTTAAAAAATTCTGATTTTTTTGTAGTAAAATTTTGATGTTTTTGTTATAAAATTTCGATTTATTTTTTTTGTACCAAAATTTTGATGATTTGTGATAAAATTCAGATTTTTTTGTACTAATGTGTAAATATTTTAGTTATAAAATTCGGATTTTTTGTAGTAAAATGTTTTGGTTACAAAATTCATATACTTTAAGTAAAATGTTGATGTTTTTGTTATAACATTCAGATTTTTTTGTAGTAAAATTTTGACGATTTGTTATAAAATTCAGATTTTTTTGTAGTAAAATGTTAATGTTTTTGTTATAAAATTCAGATTTTTATGGAGTAAAATTGTGATGTTGTTATAAAAATCTGATGTTTTTGTAGTAACATTTTGATGTTTTTTGTTCTAAAATTTGGATTGTTTTGTAGTAAAATGTTGACGTTTTTGTTATAAAATTCCAAAAATTTTTGGTAGTAAAATTTTTATGTTTTTGTTATAAAATTCTGATTTTTTTTCCCCCCCCAGATAAAACAACAACAAAAAAGTACATTGTTATGTCATTGCCTGAAACCAGCAGAGTCCCCGTTGATCCAGGAGCCATCAGTTTGCGGCCTGAAGAACTGTTCTCCGTCAAACACACCATCTGCAGCTTCTATTTTGATGTTATATCGTTCCAAAACGTGTTACTCTTTGAAAGGCACAACACGTTTTAGAATGATACCATCATGTGTATCACAATTTTTTTTAATTTATTTATTTATTTATTTTTTAAATTGGAGTTGGACAAAATGTAAAAAACTGACTGGTTAGCTGCTGCATGCTGTCAATCATGGAGCAGCACCAGAAATCCAATCAATGAGCTTGTGGGCGGTCTAAAGAGACAAGCTTCAGTATGAGTGGCAATTTTCCGCCTGGCACAAGTTTTGGACTTGTCTCCATTCAATTTTTTGAAGGTGGAAAAATGCAGGAGCCAAAACTGTCATGTCAGACATGTCCTTCTCCCAAATCATGGCCATGCTTACTTCCATCATGCATGCACCAAAATGACACATTTTCTCTCTAACACAGAGGTGTTAAAGTTTACCAGTCTATTTTTTTTAAACTAAAATGTAAAAAAATATGTTAAGTTGCAACAATTTTACCTTAAAATGTAGTGCATATTACTTGAAATGGAATAACACTACTGCTGTGTTTGTGGGGAAAAAGGCAGCTCAGTTGCCAGAATTTTACTGTAAAATGTACTTTTTTTTTACTGTAAATAAAAAAAATGCATTTTTACAGTAAAAGTTTTTTTTTTTATCGCAAGTCAACAACTGCAGATTTTTGGGTGTATTACTTTGGTACTTTAACTTTAATGACAATACAGCACCACAGTTTATTACAGTAAAAAAAAGTAAAAATGCTGTGAAACCACGGTAAATTTCACAATTTTACTATTGATTCTATCGCTACTTTCACATTGCACAATTCGATGGATAGTAAAATTTAGATGTTTTTGTTATAAAATACATATTTTTTGTAGTAAAATTTTGATGTTTTTGTTATAAATTTCATATTTTTTGTAGTAGAATTTTGATAGTTTTTTTTATAAAGTTCAGATTTTTTGGTATTAAAAATCTCATTTTTTTCTTATAAAATTCACATATTTTTTTGTATTAAAATTTAATTGATTCGTTGTAAAATTCAGATTTTTTTGTTATGAAATTTTGATGTTTTTGTTAGAAAATTCTGAAATTTTTTGGTATTAAAATTTTGTTGCTTTTGTTATAAAATTTAGATTTTTTTTGTAGTAAAATTTTGATGTTTGTTATAAAATTCAGATTTTTTCCCCCCCGAATAAAACAAAGAAAAAAGTGTTCCTCCCAAAATGACATTTTCCATGAATTTCCTAAAGACAGCTTCCTATATTGTGGCCTTGGGTTTGATACCCGTGATCTAATAGAATTCAGATTTTTTTTGTACTGACATTTTATGTTTTTGTTATAAAATTATATCTTTTTGTAGTAAAATTTTTGTTTTTTTATAAAATTCAGATTTTTTTTTGTAGTGAAATGTCTATGTTTTGTTATAAAATTACTTTTTTGTAGTAAAATGTTAATGTTTTTGTTTTATAAAATTCAGATTTTTTTGTAGTAAAATGTTTAGGTTTTTGTTATAAAATTCAGATTTTTTAAAATTTTATTTGAAAGTTTTTTATAAAGTTCAGATTTGGTATTAAAATGTTGATGATTCTGTTTTAAAATTGAGATATTTTTATGGATTAAAATTTAGATGATTTGTTGTCAAATTCAGATTTTTTGTAGCAAAATTTGTTTTTGTTATAAATTCAGATCTTTTGTAGTAAAATTTTGATGTTTTTGTTATAAAATACATATTTTTTGTAGTAAAATTTTGATGTTTTTGTTATAAATTTCAGATCTTTTTTGTAGTAAAATGTTGATGTTTTTGTTATAAAATTCATATTTTTGTAGTAAAATTTATGTCTTTTTTTAAATAAAATTCAGATCTTTTTGTAGTAAAATGTTGATGTTTTTGTTATAAAATTCCTATTTTTTGTAGTAGAATTTTGATGTTTTTTTTATAAAGTTCAGATTTTTTGGTATTAAAAATCTCATTTTTTTCTTATAAAATTCACATATTTTTTTGTATTAAAATTTAGTTGATTCGTTGTAAAATTCAGATTTTTTTGTTGTGAAATGTTGATGTTTTTGTTAGAAAATTCTGAAATTTTTTGGTATAAAAATTTTGTTGTTTTTGTTATAAAATTTAGATTTTTTTGTAGTAAAATTTTGATGTTTGTTATAAAATTCAGATTTTTTTTGTAGTAAAATTTTGATGTTTTTATATAAAATTTAGATTTTTTTTTATAGTAAAATTTTGACATCTGTAATAAAATTCAGATATTTTTTTTGTAGTAAAATGTTGACGTTTTTGTTATAAAATTCAGATTTTTCCCCCCGAATAAAACAAAGAAAAAAGTGTTCCTCCCAAAATGACATTTTCCATGAATTTCCTAAAGACAGCTTCCTATATTGTGGCCTTGGGTTTGATACCCGTGATCTAATAGAATCCCAGATTTTTTTGTAGTGACATTTTATGTTTTTGTTATAAAATTATATCTTTTTGTAGTAAAATTTTTAAGTTTTTGTTATAAAATTCAGATTTTTTTTTGTAGTGAAATTTCTATGTTTTTGTTATAAAATTATTTTTTTGTAGTAAAATGTTAATGTTTTTGTTTTTAAAAATTCAGATTGTTTGTAGTAAAATGTTTATGTTTTTGTTATAAAATTCAGATTTTTAAAAATTTTATTAGAATTTTTTTTATAAAGTTCAGATTTGGTATTAAAATGTTGATGATTCTGTTTTAAAATTGAGATATTTTTATGGATTAAAATTTAGATTTGTTGTAAAATTCAGATTTTTTTGTAGTAAAATTTGTTTTTGTTATAAATTCAGATCTTTTGTAGTAAAATGTTGATGTTTTTGTTATAGAAATACATATTTTTTGTAGTAAAATTTTGATGTTTTTGTTATAAATTTCAGATCTTTTTTTGTAGTAAAATGTTGATTTTTTGTGATAAAATTAATATTTTTTGCAGTAAAATGTTGATGTATTTTTTTTTCAATTCAGATCTTTTTGTAGTAAAATGTTGATGTTTTTGTTATAAAATTCATATTTTTTTGTACTAGAATGTTGATGGTTTTTTTTTATAAAGTTCAGATTTTTTTATATTAAAAATCTCATGTTTTTCTTATAAAATTCACATTTTTTTGTATTAAAATTTAGATTCGTTGTAAAATTCAGGGTTTTTTTGTAAAATGTTGATGTTTTTGTTTGATAATTCTGATATTTTTTGGTATAAAATTTTGTTGTTTTTGTTATAAAATTCAGATTTTTTTTGTAGGAAAATTTTGATGTTTGTTATAAAACACAGACTTTTTTATAATAAAGTTTTGATGTTTTTTATATAAAATTCAGATTTTTTTTGTAGTAAAATTTTGACATTTGTAATAAAATTCAGATATTTTTTTTTGTAGTAAAATGTTGACGTTTTTGTTATAAAATTCTGATTTTTCCCCCCGAATAAAACAAAGAAAAAAGTGTTCCTCCCAAAATGACATTGTCCATGAATTTCCTAAAGACGGCTTCCTATATTGTGGCCTTGGGTTTGATACCCGTGATCTAATAGAATCCCACAATACCTTTGTCCTCTGGAGCAAAGGTGACAGATTTGAGGCTGCAAAGGTGGCCCTTAAAGCTGCCTAAAAGCTCCCCTGACTTGACGTCCCACAAGCTGGCCATCTGGTCGCCTGCAGCAGTCACCTACAGCCACAAAGTGGTAAATAAGACACACACACACACTAGTGATGACTTGGGTCTTACCAACTGAGACTCCCCTGGTACCCAGGCTATGTCAAAGACGGCGTTCTCATGAGCCAGCCATTCTGCAAGAACACACGCTCAACATTAATACTCCTCCAAAAATGATGCAGCTACAAAAAAAAAAAAGGGGTGTGTACCTTTAAGAAGTGGCTTTCCTCGTCCTTCTGTGTTGTAAATCCTAACAATACCTTCTTCATTCGCCACGGCAAGAACGTCCTGAGTCTCCCTTGCTGGGGTGTAGTTAAATAAATCACATTTTCATGTGGTGTCACCTGATTATAAAGAGCTGGGGGTTTACCTGAGGAGAAAGACAATCCGAACGGTGGGACAGAATCCCCGAGGTTCCCGTAGGAGATGTGTTCATCGTGGCAAACACACTGGTAGCCTTGCAGGAAGGACCCCAGGGGGTACTTGGACCAGGGCTGTGCAGGAAGGGCTAGAAGGAAACACCCATTATTATTATTATTATTATTATTATTATTATTATTCAGAGGTGGGTAGAGTAGCAAGAAATTGTACTCAAGTAAGAGTACTGTTACTTTAGAGATGTATTACTCAAGTAAAAGTAAGGAGTAGTCACACAAATATTGACTTGAGTAAAAGTAAAAAGTATGTTGTGAAAAAACTACTCAAGTACTGAGTAACTGATGAGTAACCTGTTTGTTTAATGATGACGGCAACAAATAATGCACAAAAACATAAAAATAGCAATGAGCAAATTCAGAGCCAGGAATATCTCTTAAGCAACTAAAACAATAATATATATTAAAAATTAGTACATTAAAATAAAAAAAAATAAGGCACATTGAGCCACAATAACTAAACAGCAACGCGGCTCAGTAGGCATTCATTGATTGATTGACTAAAATATGTATTAGTAGATTGCACAGTACAGTACATATTCCATACAATTGACCACTAAATGCTAACACCCCAGTAAGTTTTTCAACGTTAATCAATTACTTAATAAATGACCAAGTCGAGGTGATCTACCTCACATATATACACACACACACATATCAATCAATCAATCAATGTTTACTTATATAGCCCTAAATCACTAGTGTCTCAAAGGGCTGCACAAACCACCACGACATCCTCGGTAGGAAAACTCACACCCAGTGGGACATTGGTGACAATAATATATATATATATATATATATATATATATATATATATATAATATACACACATATCTTATATATATATATATATATATATATATATATATATATATATATATTTTTTTTTTTTTTTTTTTTACATACAGTATATAATTTATATTTATCTATTTTGCCGTTTTTGTTGACATGTTGAAGGTGTTTTAATGAATATACATGCATGTTTAACATATAGATTCCTATCTTTCATGAAGACAAGAATATAAGTTGGTGTATTACCTGATTCTGATGACTTGCATTGATTGGAATTAACATCCACGTTTTCAAATGGAGGAGAAAAAAAGTTCCTCCTGTCCGTCTAATACCACATGAAAGTCGTTGGTGTTTGGCATCTTATTTGTCCAGCTTCCATATTCGTTTTTATACACTTTACAAGAAATACATTGGCGGCAAACTCCGTAGCTTGTTAGCTTGTTTGCGCTGGCTTTCGGAGACTCTTATTTTGTTAGCGCAGGCATGATGGAGCGGCGCTTTTATTGTGAAGACAGGAACTGTGCGATCAGTCTTTAGGCTTTTGACGGGAAGTACGGTTGAAATAAAAAGTGTCTTTTTTCCTTTACACTTTTGATTGATTGATTGAAACTTGTATTAGTAGATTGCACAGTACAGTACATATTCCCTACAATTGACCACTAAATGCTAACACCCCAATAAGTTTTTCAACGTTAATCAATTACTTAATAAATGACAAAGTCGAGGTGATCTACCTCATATATACATATACACACATATCTTATATATATATATATATATACATACATAAATACATACATTTACATATAGTATATCATTTATATTTATCTATTTTGCCGTTTTTGTTGACATGTTGAAGGTGTTTTAATGAATATACATGCATGTTTAACACATAGATTCCTATCTTTCATGAAGAAAAGAATATAAGTTGGTGTATTACCTGATTCTGATGACTTGCATTGATTGGAATCAGACAGCATAGTGCTGATAACGTCCACGTTTTCAAATGGAAGAGAAAAAAAGTTCCTCTTTCCTGTCTGATACCACATGAAAGTCGTTGGTTTTTGGCATCTTATTTGTCCAGCTTCCATATTCGTTTTTTTACGCTTTACAAGAAATACATTGGCGGCAAACTCCGTAGCTTGTTAGCTTGTTAGGGCTGGCTTTCGGAGACTCTTATTTTGTTAACGCAGGCTTTTATTGTGAAGACAGGAACTGTGCGATCAGCCTTTAGGCTTTTGACGGGAAGTACGGTCGAAATAAAGTGTCTTTTTTCCTTTACACTTTTGATTGATTGATTGAAACTTGTATTAGTAGATTGCACAGTACAGTACATATTCCGTACAATTGACCACTAAATGGTAACACCCCAATAAGTTTTTCAACTTTTTTAGGTCGGATTCGACATGTGACGGTCACGTGACCGCCTGGCTCGGTTTGATTGGTCCCACGTCACCAGTGACTGCATGTGATTGGTGAAAAGCAGGCATGTGATACATCCTACTTAGAATGCGTGTCTGACAAAATCAAAACAAACAAAACGTGCATTAACAGATCGATAAAGAAAAAGTAGTGAGTAGCGAGCTGAATGTAGATAAATGGAGCGAAGTAAAAGTAGCGATTCTTCTCCATAAATATACTCAAGCATAAAAACTACTCTTAGAAGTACAATTTATCCCAAAAGTTACTGAAGTAGATGTAACGGAGTAAATGTAGCGCGTTACTACCCACCTCTGTAATGATTATTATTAGGAATTGTGCAACATTCTGCATCGTATTCATGCTTTTTTTGCTGCAATGCATAAATCAATTGTACCAAACCTACAATCCTGGTCAAAAGTTTACATACACTTGTGAAGAACATCATGTCATGGCTGTCTTGACTTTCCAATCATTTCTACAACCCTTATCTTTTTGTGATGTAGTGATTGGAGCACATATTTGTTGCTCACAAAAAACATTCATGAAGTTTGCTTATTTTATGAATTTTTTATGACTCTACTGAAAATGTGAGGGTCAAAAGTATACGTACAGCAATGTTCATATTTGCTTACATGTCCCTTGGCAAGTTTCACTGCAATAAGGCGCTTTTGGTAGCCATCCACAAGCTTCTAGGTTGAATTTTCCACCACAAAATTGCTGCAGTTCAGCTAAATGTGTTGCTTTGCTGACACGGACTTGTTTCTTCAGCATTGTCCACACATCAGGACTTTGGGAAAGCCATTCCTTTACCACTTTTGAGGTGTGTTTGGGGTCATTGTCCTGTTGGAACACCCAACTGTGCCCAAGACCCAACCTCCGGGCTGATGGTTTTAGCTTGTCCTGAAGAATTTGGAGCTAATCCTCCTTTTTCATTGTCCCATTTAAAGCAGCAGTTCCATTGGCAGCAAAACAAGCCAATAGCATAATACTACCACCACCATGCTTGACGGTAGGAATGGTGTTCCTGGGATAAAAAGGCTCACCTTTTCTCCTCCAAACATATTGCTGGGTATTGTGGCCAAACAGCTCCATTTTTGTTTCACCTGATCACAGAACTTTCCTCCAGAAGGTCTTATCTTTGTCCATGTGATACTCAAACAACCATGCTTGACGGTAGACACGGTGTCCCTGGGATTAAAAGCCTCACCTTTTCTCCTCTAAAAATATTGCTGCGTATTGTGGCCAAACAGCTCCATTTTTGTTTCATCCGACCACAGAACTTTTGTCCAGAAGGTCTTATCTTTGTCCATGTGATACTACCACCACCATGCTTGACCGTAGGGATGGTGTTCCTGGGATTAAAGGCCTCACCTTTTCTCCTCCAAACATATTGCTGGGTATTGTGGCCAAACAGCTCCATTTTTGTTTCGTCTGATCACAGAACTTTCCTCCAGAAGGTCTTATCTTTGTCCATGTGATACTACCACCACCATGCTTGACGGTAGACATGGTGTTCCTGAGATTAAAAGCCTCACCTTTTCTCCTCTAAACATATTGCTGGGTATGGTGGCTAAAAAGCTCAATTTTTGTTTTGTCTGACCACAGAACTTTTGTCCAGAAGGTTTTATCTTTGTCCATGTGATACTACCACCACAATGCTTGACGGTAGGTGTGGTGTTCCTGGGATTAAAGGCTCCACTTTTTCTCCTCCAAACATATTGCTGGGTATTGTGGCCAAACAGCTCCATTTTTGTTTCACCTGATCACAGAACTTTCCTCCAGAAGGTCTTATCTTTGTCCATGTGATACTCAAACAACCATGCTTGACGGTAGACACGGTGTCCCTGGGATTAAAAGCCTCACCTTTTCTCGTCTAAAAATATTGCTGGGTATTGTGGCCAAACAGCTCCATTTTTGTTTTGTCTGACCACAGAACTTTTGTCCAGAAGGTCTTATCTTTGTCCATGTGATACTACCACCACCATGCTTGATGGTAGACATGGTGTTCCTGGGATTAAAAGCCTCACCTTTTCTCCTCCAAACATATTGCTGGGTATGGTGGCCAAACAGCTCCATTTTTGTTTCACCTGATCACAGAATTTTCCTCCAGAAGGTCTTATCTTTGTCCGTGTGATACTACCACCACCATGCTTGACGGTAGACATGGTGTTCCTGGGATTAAAAGCCTCACCTTTTCTCCTCTAAACATATTGCTGGGTATTGTGGCCAATCAGCTCATTTTTTGTTTCATCTGACCACAGAACTTTCCTCCAGAAGGTCTTATCTTTGTCCATGTGTTCCTCAAACAACCATGCTTGACGGTAGACATGGTGTTCCTGGGATTAAAAGCCTCACCTTTTCTCCTCCAAACATATTGCTGGGTATTGTGGCCAAACAGCTCCATTTTTGTTTCGTCTGACCACAGAACTTTCCTCCAGAAGGTCTTATCTTTGTCCATGTGATACTACCACCACCATGCTTGACGGTAGACATGGTGTTCCTGGGATTAAAAGCCTCACCTTTTCTCCTCCAAACATATTGCTGGGTATTGTGGCCAAAAAGCTCAATTTTTGTTTTGTCTGACCACAGAACTTTTGTCCAGAAGGTTTTATCTTTGTCCATGTGATACTACCACCACCATGCTTGACGGTAGACATGGTGTTCCTGGGATTAAAAGCCTCACCTTTTCTCCTCTAAACATATTGCTGGGTATTGTGGCTAAACAGCTCCATTTTTGTTTTGTCTGACCACAGAACTTTTGTCCAGAAGGTCTTATCTTTGTCCATGTGATACTACCACCACCATGCTTGACGGTAGACATGGTGTTCCTGGGATTAAAAGCCTCACCTTTTCTCCTCCAAACATATTGCTGGGTATTGTGGCCAAACAGCTCCATTTTTGTTTTGTCTGACCACAGTACTTTCCTCCAGAAGGTCTTATCTTTGTCCATGTGTTCCTCAAACAACCATGCATGACGGTAGGCGTGGTGTTCCTGGGATTAAAAGCCTCACCTTTTCTCCTCCAAACATATTGCTGGGTATTGTGGCCAAACAGCTCCATTTTTGTTTCATCTGACCACAGAACTTTCCTCCAGAAGGTCTTATCTTTGTCCATGTGATGCTACCACCACCATGCTTGACGGTAGACATGGTGTTCCTAGGATTAAAGGCTTCACTGTTTCTCCTGCAAACATATTGCTGGGTATTGTGGCCAAACAGCTCCATTTTTGTTTGGTCTGACCGCAGAACTTTCCTCCAGAAAGTCTTATCTTTGTCCATGTGATACTACCAACACCATGCTTAATGGTAGGCTTGGTGTTCCTGGGATTAAAAGCCTCACCTTTTCTCATTCAAACATATTGCTGGGTATTGTGGCCAAACAGCTACATTTTTGTTTCATCTGACCACATGTCAAGGAGTGGCTAAATCATGCTAGAATGAAGGTTTTAGAACGTCCCTTCCAAAAGTTTGACTTAAACGTGTGGACAATGCTGAAGAAACAACTCCATGTCAGAGAAGCAACACATTTAGCTGAACTGCAGCAATTTTGTGGTGAAAAATTCAACCTAGAAGCTTGTGGATGGCTACCAAAAGCACCTTATTGCTGTATGTATACTTTTGACCCTCACATTTTCAGTAGAGCCATAATAAATTCATAAAATAAGCAAACTTCATGAATGTTTTTTGTGAGCAACAAGTATGTTCTCCAATCACTACATCATAAAACATAAGAGTTGTAGAAATGATTGGAGACTCCAGACAGCCATGATGATGATGTTCTTTACACGTGTGCGTAAACTTTTGACCAGGATTGTATGTGCAATTGCTTTTTAACATGTTTAATACCAGTAGTGTTTAATCTACATCCTAGTTATTAAGTCAGCTTAGGGCCTGGTCCAAAATGTCAATGATATTGCATTCAAATGGAGATTTCGGCTCAAACCGATACAGCAGACAAAACTGATTTTTATTATTCGATTAAACTGGATCGTGCAATAAATTGAATGCCACAAAATGGGAATCATCTTTGATCTGACCACGCTTGGAGACAAATAGCCGTGTTAAACTCACCATTCTGCCGTGCTCTCCCGAGGCGTCTGTCAACAATTGAACGGAAAAGCATTCCCGTGCTTTAGATCGGTCCCAAATATATATTTACGGAGGCAAAGTGCATTTATCGTCGGCGGGTAGTTGCTCGGTGTTAGTATGAAGGCTCTTCTTTCCCGCGAACTGAAGGCTTGAAGGAGGGGACAAATTCCCCGCTAAACTTGCAAGATTAGCTCCTATTGGTCGAAAGGCACTTTTCCGCTTTAAGGCGACTTCCGTTTCCGCTTTTTCAGCGCCTGTGGATTTTAAAAATAAAATACCCCCATTTAAGATCGATTAACTGTTTGTCCCAACAGAGACAGACATTCTTCTTGGGCAGTTTAGACGGTCGTATTGAATACTTACTGAATTTAAAACGACTATTTTAATCAATTAATCAATCAATCAATTAAAGCGGCTCAGGTCCCACATCAGGGCAAGGAAAAACTCAACCCCATGGGATAAAATGAGAAACCTTGGAGGGGACCGCAAATATGGGGACCCTGGCCCCCAGGGCGACCGGTGCAATAGGTGAGGAGGGGATGTAGTTAATAGTGTGAGAGTCCAGTCCATAGTGGATCTAACATAATAGTGTGAGAGTCCAGTCCATAGTGGATCTAACATAATAGTGTGAGAGTCCAGTCCATAGTGGATCTAACATAATAGTGTGAGAGTCCAGTCCATAGTGGATCTAACATAATA